>NW_027467723.1:1289944-1292444 GCF_046742065.1 Oratosquilla oratoria
AAAACGACGACAACGATAACGACGAAGACGAAGACGAAGACGAAGACCATGATGATGATGACGAAGACGATGACGATGACGATGACGATGACGATGATGATGACGATGACGATGACGATGACGATGACGATGACGATGATGATGACGATGACGATGACGGTGATGGTGACGATGACGATGACAATGATGATGATGAGGAGGAGGAGAATGATGAAGAGGAGGAGAATGAGAAGGAGGAGGAGTAGAAGAATGATGAGGAGGAGGAGAATGATGAGGAGGAGGACAATGTTGCCAACAATCATGACTGATGTGAGACAATGCTTTCCCAATCACAACTTACCCAATCTCAACTTGCCCAATCACAACTTACGTTACCAATCACAACTTAAGCTCTCAATCACAACTTGTGCTCCCAATCCTCACCGGCACCACCAGACGAGTTTTCTTCCCAAATTAATGTTGTCTCCAGACGACTTTATTCATCTCAGAAAACCTTCTCTACTTCCTCCCTCCCCATCCCCTCCCCCTCTCCCCCTCTTCCACTCTCCCTCCCCCTCTTCCACTCTCCCTCCCCCTATCTCTTATCTCCCTCTCGCTCTCCCCCTCGTCCTCTCCCTATTCCTCTCTCTACATTCTTTCTTCATCCTTCACACTATCCCTCTTCCCCTGCACACTCCCCTCTCCCTCTTCCCCTCCCCCTGTTCTCCTCTCTCCCCTGTCCTCTTCCTCCTCCCCCCATCCTATTCCCCCTTCCACATATCCCTCACCCCCTCCCCACTCCCCCACCCTCTCCCCGTCACCCTCCCCCTACCCCCGTCATCCTCTCCCTATCCTTCTTTCCTCCTTCACATTCCCTCTCCCTCCCACACCCCTCCCCCTCTCCCTCCTCCACATTACCTTTCTCCCTCCTTAACACTCACCTCCACCCCGTTCCCCTTTTCCTCCTTCACTCAACCTCTCTCCCTTTCCCCCTCTCCCCCCTCCACACTCCCTCTCGTCCCCCTTTCCACCCTCATCCCTCTCTCCCTTCCCTTTCCCCCTTTCCTCATCCATATTCCCTCTCTCTCCCCCACTCCTCTCCTTCCCCTTCCCTTCCCCCTCCCCTATCCCCTTTATCCCTTCATCTTGCCTCTCTCTCCATAAATTTGCCCCCACCACACCCATTCGTCTCACCCTTTCCCCTCACCCTTTCCCCCTCTCCCTTTCCCTCTCTCCCTTCTCCACTCACCCTTCTCCACTCACCCTTTTCCACTCACCCTTTTCCACTCACCCTTCCCCACTCACCATTTTCCACTCACCTTTTTCCACTCACCCTTCTCTACTCACCCTTTTCTACTCACCCTTTTCCACTCACCCTTTTCCACTCATCCTTTTCCACTCACCCTTCTCCACTCATCCTTTTCCACTCACCCTTTTCCACTCACCCTTTTTCACTCACCCTTCTCCACTCACCCTTTTCTACTCATCCTTATCCACTCACCCTTTTCCACTCACCCTTCTCCACTCACCCTTTTCTACTCATCCTTATCCACTCACCCTTTTCCACTCATTCTTTTCCCCTCATCCTTATCCACTCACCCTTTTCCACTCACCCTTTTCCACTCACCCTTTTCCACTCATCCTTTTCCATTAACCCTTTTCCACTCATCCATTTCTACTCATCCTTATCCACTCACCCTTTTCCACTCATTCTTTTCCACTCATCCTTATCTACTCACCCTTATCCACTCATCGTTTTCTACTTATCTTTATCCACTCACCCTTTTCCACTCATCTTTCTCCACTCATCCTTATGCACTTATCATTTTCCAATCATCCTTTTCCGCTCCCCCTTACCCCTCCCCCTTACCCCTCCCCCTTACCCTTCCCCCCTTACCCTTCCCCCTTACCCCTCCCCCTTACCCCTCCCCCTTACCCCTCCCCCTTACCCCTCCCCTTTCACCTCCCCCTCCCTTTTTCCCCTTCCCTTTTTCCACTCTCCCTTTTCCATTCCCCTTTTTCCACTTCCCCCTTTCCTCCTCCCCTTTTCCCCCTCCCCCTTCCCTCCTTTCCCCCTTCCCCTTTTCCCCCTTCCCCTTTCCCCCTCCCCTTTTCCCTCTCCCCCTTTCCCCCTCCCCCTTTCCCCCTCCCCCTTTCCCCCTCCCCTTTTCCCCCTTTCCCCCTTTCCCCCTTTCCCCCTTTTCTTTCCCCCGGGAACGGATGAAGGGCGTGTGTTACTTGAGGGCCTCTGTAACGTCAAGGAGAAACACGTGTGACGTGAGGAGAAGGGATGAAATGATCAGACGCATGTGTGAATCTTGGCAGAAAGACAGAACGAACGAGACTGAGGCCGGGACCGGGAACGAGACCGGGACTGAATTCGAGGTCGAGGCCGAGAACGAAGCCGAGGTCAAGATGTGACCGAGTTCGAGACCGAGGCCGAGGTTGAGACCGAAGCCGAAACCGAGACCGAGACCGAGGCCGAGGCTGAGACCGAGACCGAGGTCTAGACTGAGACCAA
>NW_027467723.1:1302444-1304944 GCF_046742065.1 Oratosquilla oratoria
ATTTACATGTATATATATGATTACATACATGCCCAAATATACGTATTCATAAATACATGTATACATGTATAAACATATGTACATACACATACACAGAGATAAAGGTACAGACACAGACATAGCATAAACCTAGACCTAGACCTAGACCTAGAACTAAACTTAGACACATAGACATAGACATAGACATAGGCACATGAATATACATATACATATACATATACATATACATATACACATACACATACACATACGCATACGCATACGCATACGCATATACATATACATATACATATACATATACATATACATATACATATACATATACAAATACATATGCATATACATATACATATGCATATACACATAAACATACACATAGACATTGACACAGACGCAGACGTAGACAGATACAGGCACACACATATGCATGTAGCTATGCATATATGCATTGTCCATAAAAGAGCCTATTCCCTGATCGATGCTGGAGTGCCTCTGCGAAATGATGGAATAAGAGGACGCAAGAGGAGGCACCATAATTGCCTCCCTACCTAGTCTCCCCTCAGGGGAATTCAAACGAATATATCTGCCTCATGTCTACCTCACCTCCCCCTCAGCTATGCTACTTTCTCCCCTCTCCCCTCTCCCCTCTCATTCCCCTTGGTTGAGCTTACCTATTCCCCCCTCACCTTTCCCTATTTTCCTTCCTATACCATTCTATTTCTTTCCCTGACATTTCTCTTCCTCCCCTCCCTATCCTTCCCTATTTCCTCCCATTCCTCTCGATTAAGCTTACCTTCCTCTATTTCCCTCACCTTTCCCTCCTTTCCTTTCCTTCCCTTTCTCCTCCCTTCTCTAACTTTACCTTCCCTCTCCTTCTCCTCCTCCTCCTCCTCCTCCTCCTCTTCCTCCTCCTCCTCCTCCTCCTCTTTCTCCTCTTCCTCCTCCTCCCCCTTGCCTCCCCTCCTCTCATCTTCCCCTCCCTCCCCTTACTTTCCCTTTCCTCCCTCCTCCTTTCCCTCCTTTTCCCTTTCTTCACGTCCCCTCCCATCCCTCTCCCTCACCTCTCTTCCCGTCCTTTCTTCTAACCCTCCAATTCTCTCCCCCTTCTCCTCCGTTCCCCTCTTTCCTTCCTCCCTCCTCCTCCCCTTCCCTGACCTAACCTTCCAATAGTCTTCCTCTCTTCCCCTTCCAGGTCTCCTTCCTTTCACCACTCCTCTCCTTCTCTTTTTTCCTCTGTCTCCCCTCTCCTCCCCTCTTTCCCCTTTCCTCCCATCCCCTTACCTACCTCCTCAATTCCCCCTCACTTACTTCCAGTTCAATTCTCCTCTTCCTCCCTCTCCTCCTCCCTCTCCTTACCTTCCCTTTCTCTTGTCTTCCGTTCCCTTCTCTTCCCTATTTTCATATTACTTCACTTCAATTGTCCTCACTTCATCTTGCTTCATCTGTCTTACTTCGCCGTTCCAACCCCCCCCCACCTTCACTCCCCTTCTCGCGTCCTCCTCCTCGTTTCCGACATCTTTATCTTTTGATCCGTTTGTATTTACCTCATTTCTTCTTCTGTTTTCTTCCTTTCTTGTCCCTCCTTCCTCTCTCTCTCCCCTAGCTCTCATCCCTGCCCCTCACCCTCTTTCCCCGCCCTTCTCTCTCTCCCTTTCCCGTCACATGACTTCTTCTATCTCCCATATTTTATATTTGCTCTATTATACTTCCATTTTTCAATCTCCCCTCTTCTATTCCACCTCTTCTATCTCTACTCTGCCTATCTCTCCTCTATTCTATCCCCTCTCCTCTCTCCAGCATCCTCTCTCCAGCATCCTCTATCCAATCTCCTTTTTACCCTCTCCTCTCTTCAATCTCCTCTTCCATTTCATTTCTCTTTTCTTTAACCTCATTTCGTTCCTTCCCTCACTTTTCTTCTCTCTCTCTCTCTCTCTCTCTCTCTCTCTCTCTCTCTCTCTCTCTCTCTCTCTCTCTCTCTCTCTCTCTCTCTCTCTCTCTCTCTCTCTCTCTCTCTCTCTCTCTCTCTCTCTCTCTCTCTCTCTCTCTCTCTCTCTCTCTCTCTCTCTCTCTCTCTCTCTCTCTCTCGTTTTCTCCTAATGACTGTCTGATAACGCTATCGTGTAGCTGATGGGTATATTATGTTAATCTCTCAAATAAAAAAATCTTTACAACTCTCCTCTGATACATATGAACATAAGAATGGGGAGACTGCAAGAGACCATAAAGCATACACTAGGCTGTTATATGTCCTTTACAACCTGTCATCCCTATCCATAATGTTATCTAATTTCTTATGTTCTTCTTAAGAACATAATAACATAAGAATGGAAGCGACTGGAAAAGACCCTAAAGACTACACTAGGCAGTTCCCTGTCCCTTCCCACCTATCATCCTCATCTATAAAGTTGTCTAATCTCTTAAAATGAAAAAAAATTCAGGACATGCTACATGGTTTCTAAGTCTATTCCATTCGTTAACTATTCTGTTGGGAAACTACAGC
>NW_027467723.1:1324944-1342444 GCF_046742065.1 Oratosquilla oratoria
AAGAGTGTAAAAGCCTGAGAAAGGTTTGTGCCGACTTCTTTGATTTGTCACCTGTACCTTCTCCTTGATTAAATCCCACTTCTCCATCTTGGAGATGAATAGCTCTGCATTGGACTTGGTCAGACCCGCATCCCTGACCAAGTCATTTACTTCTTTTTGATTTGGGAAGTGAGGCACTTTCTCTGGTACCTCAGGCAGGTAATCCAGGCCCTCATCATCCATCTCCTCCTCATCAAAATATTTGTCTTGGACTTCACCTGAAGTAGGTGGCACTGTCACGGGATATTTGGAGCAGTGAGGAATTGGAGTAATTGATGAATGGAGATCTGGGTAATGCACAGGATCAGTATTCTTTCCTTTCCGCCGCTTACTAACATCCACCATAAAAAAAAGTCTGTGTAGTGGTCTGTTGGCTCTAGCCAGACAAGTAGGTTGGAGAATTTCAGGGACCTTTTCTCACCTCGCAACCACCCTTCCAGAGTCTTCTTGGAAACACAAAGGCAAAAGCCGACAAGACTGTGAGAATCAACACCGTGTGAGATCGAAACCTTTATTGGTACGACGTTTCGCTTGTTACAGCTTTTTCAAGTACTTGAAAAACCTGTAACAAGCGAAACGTTCTTCCAATAAAGGTTTCGATCTCACACGGTGTTGATTCTCACAGAATCTTCTTACAATACTCACAACAGTAGTGAGGGAACAGGGGCTTGTTATGGTCTCCAAATGGTATTCCGAAGTATTTCTGGTAGGCTTCACAAACCTTCACTGACGTTTCCAAGGAGAATTTCTTACCTCTCTCCTTTATAAACTCGCCGCATATATATCCGCAATAATAACAGGAGTCAGAGGGGCACGGTAGCCCCTTGAAGCCACATAGAAATATAGAAATATGTGCAATCAGAAAATATAGATCTTATCGATCTGAAATTATGAATTATGAAAATGTTAAATGAACATACATGTATAAAACAAGTAAGGTAATTCAGGCTATAGTCATCAATTTTGAAATAAAAATTTGCTTTTAGCACCAAATTGCATCAATTACACTCGAAAATATGATATAAATTGCTTTTATTACAATTCTAAATATTCATTAGGCTGAATGGTAGTGGCGAGCCTAAAATTTTTACAAACCCAAACTTATATCTGTTTAATAGCATTTTTTTTTTTTTTAACTTTTTGGGACCTGAGTAGCATAAAAAAGTGATTACAAACCAGGAACAGAGATTACTATTTTTTTTCTTACATAGCGTTATCAGTCATTCTCTCTTATCTATATTTTTCTCCCTTTCATTCCCTTTCCACTTCTCCGCTTTCATTTACTTTTCCTCCATCTTATATCATCTGTGAGTACACACACACACACACACACACACACACACACACACACACACACACTCACACACACACACACACACACACTCACACACACACACACACACACACACACACACACACACACACACACACACACACACACACACACACACACACACACACACACACTCACACACACACTCACACACACACACACACACACACACACACACACATACATACATACATACATACATACATACATACATACATACATACATACATACATACATACATACATACATACATACATACATACATACATACATACATACCATACATGCATACATACATACATACATACATACATACATACATACATACATACATACATACATACATACATACATACATACATACATACATACATACATACATACATACATACACACATACATACATACATACATACGAGTACATATACACAAGCACACACACATACACACACATACATACATACTTACAAACACGCACACACAAAAACATACATAGTAGTACATATACACAAGCACACACACACACACATACACACACGCACATACATATATACATACATACACATACATACAAACATGCACACACAAAAACACACATACATACATATATACATACCCACATACACACACACACACATGCACACACATAAACACACACACACACACACACACACACACACACACACACACACACACACACACACACACACACACACACACACACACGCACGCACGCACACACACACACACGCACACACACACGCACACACAAACAAACAAACAAACAAACAAATACATACATACATACATGCATACATACATACAAACATATATACATACATACATGCATACATACATACATACATACATACATACATACATACATACATACATACATACATACATACATACATACATACATACATACATACATACATACATACATACATACATACATACATACATACATACATACGAGTACATACACACAAACACACACACACATACACACACGCACATACATACATACATACAAGCACGCATACACACACAAAATACACACATACATACATACATGCCCATATACACACACACATACACACACACACACGTACACACACACACACACACACACACATACGAATACAAGCACACACACACACACACGCACACATACACACACACACACACACACACACACACACACACATACGAACACAAGCACACACACGCACACATACATGCATACATACATACATACATACATACATACATACATACATACATACATACATACATACATACATACACACACATACACACACACATACATGTACACACACAAATGCACACGTGTTTAAGATGTGTTCGTCATTGTCGTAACCCGTCTTTCTGGTCTTGTCATTTTCTTTCCCAGAAAGTCTTAATAAAAGTTCTCCGAATTTTTCATTGACATATTACACCGTTTCCTTTTACTTTGAACATTTCCAAGTAAATGATGAATATACTTTATGCAAAAAAATTTAATTAGGATATAAGCACAGAGGGTGCTTGTCACGTATACTCCTTAAGGTGTGATACCCTTGACACTGTTATCTCTGAAGTGTCTGTAATCACTCTACGATCTCATCCACGAAGAGTGCCTTAGAAGAACATTATGAAGACTTCAGTGTCTTCAAGAGACCAGAAGAACGGCACATGATGGCATAAGCGTCTCCGGTTCTGTACGAGAAGAGGGAGCTTCTTAATGAACGTTCGTAGTTAAACGTTAGCAGGAGGAAGGTGGTATGGTCCGAACGTTGGAAGACAAAAGTGAGGCTACTTATAATTGGAATAATACGAAACGTATTTAAAGAATTTCATGTGTTCAGATATCTGGTTTTGAACTTCGATGCGAATGAAGAATGGGAATAACAGGAAATGGTAGGAGAAGAACGAAGACAAGAAAATTGGTTTGTGTGATGCAGGTGTGTGGGTATGAGGAGAAGCCGGAGTTGTTCAACAAAGAAGATCTCTACTCGTTTCAGGTCACGAAGCATCACCAGCACACTTAAAAACATTTCATAGATCATTACCTTTTTGAGTAATGATTATAAATTAATATATAGAGCAAACATTTTGCTCTGAAATATATTTCTTACAAATAAAAAATTGAAACATATTATGGACCATTTACTTTTTGTGTAATAATAAGAAAGAGTATAGAACAAAATCTTTGGTTTGAAACATTTCTTACAAAGGAAAAAAATCGAGAAATCATGTAAAATGGTAGACAACAAACATTTTTACCAAATTTTAACATACATGAACCCATCTCTCTCTCTCTCTCTCTCTCTCTCTCTCTCTCTCTCTCTCTCACACACACACACACACACACACACACACACACACACACACACACACACACACACACACACACACACACACACACACACACACACACACAGAAGGGTGTATGTGGACAGTGTTGTCGATGCACCGTGATTAAATTCGGCCATCCGTACACGCAGGAACTGATATTGCCCTTCGCACTAATGTGACGAGGGGAAGGATGTCAGCATTAAAACATATATGGTGTATGGCGTATGGTGTATAGTGCATAGCGTGTCGTGGATGATGGATATTTTTTGGTGGATGGTGGATGGCGGATAGTAGATGGTGGATGGTAGCTGGTGGATGTTGGGTGGTGGATAGTGGATGGTGGATAGTGGATGGTGTATGGTGGATGATGGATGATGGATGGTAGATGGTAGATGGTGTATGGGGTAAGGCGTATGTGGTAAGAATTATGGGATATGGGGTATGATATATGGTGCATGATGTATGATATATGATATATGATATATTATATATGGTATGTGGTATGTGGTGTTTGGTGATAGATATATGCTGTGTGATATATTGTACATGGTATATGCTATATATTAAATGGTATGTGGTATATGGTATAAGGTAATGGTATTTATGGTATGTGGTATATGATATATGAAGTATATTATATGGTATATCGTATATGGTATATGATGCATCGTGTGTGATGTACGACATATGGTTTATATCCTATGTTATGGTAGAGCATGGTGTATGATGTATAGTATATAGTATATGGTGTATGTAGGTAGGTATTGTATATACATATATGTGCCTATGTACATTTTTCATCTCTCCCTATGTCCCTCTCCTTCTCTCCTTATTTCCCTCTCTCGCTCTCTCCCTCTCTCTCTCTTTCCCTCCCTCCCTCTCTTCTCTCTATATCCCTCTCTCCCTCTCCCCTTCTCTTCCTCTCTTCCTCTCTTCCTCTCTTCCTCTCTTCCTCTCTTCCTCTCTTCCTCTCTCCCTCTTCCCTCTCTCTCTCTCTACCTCTCTCCTTCTCTCCCTCGATCCTTCTCTCCCTCTCTCTCTCTCTCTCCCTTTCTCCTTCTCCCCTTTCTCCCTCTCTCCCTCTCTCCTTCTCCCCTTTCTATCTCTCTCTCTCTCTCTCTCTCTCTCTCTCTCTCTCTCTCTCTCTCTCTCTCTCTCTCTCTCTCTCTCTCTCTCTCTCTCTCTCTCTCTCTCTTCCCTTCTCTCTCTCTCTCTCTCTCTCTCTCTCTCTCTCTCTCTCTCTCTCTCTCTCTCTCTCTCTCTCTCTCTCTCTCTCTCTCTCTCTCTCTCTCTCCCTCTCTCTCTCTTTCTCCCTCTCTCTCTCTTTCCCTCTTTCCCTCTTTTCCTCTCTCTCTTCCTCTCTCCCTCTCTCCCTCTCTCCCTCTCTCCCTCTCTCCCTCTCTCCCTCTCTCCCTCTCTCCCTCTCTCCCTCTCCCTCTCATCTCCACTCAAGGAAGAATACGGATCGCTCTTGTGCTTCGACTACCCCCTCCTTTCTGCTGAGCTCCCGAAGTCTCTACTTTGCCACCTCGACAACTTCTCTTCCGCGACGTCGCGGTATTGTCCCCAAAAAGGAGAAGGCGCTGGTTACCAGAGGCGAAACACAAATCCCTCTCTTCCTATTATTCTCCCTTCCCTATTTCCCTTTCTCCCTGTTTTCCTTTCACCTCCCTTCTTCCCTTACTCCCTCCTTCTCTGCCTTCCTTCCTTCCTTCCTTCCCTCCTTCTCTCTTTCCCTTCCTCTCCTTCTCTCCTTTCTTCCTCTCCTTCCTTCCGTTCCCTCCCTTCCTTCTTCCCCTCGCTTCCTTCTTAATCTTCTTTCTCTCCCTCTTTCCCTCCTTCCCTCCTTCCTCCCCCTTCCCTCCTTTTCCCCCTCCTCCCTTTCCCTCCCCTACCTCCCCTCCCTCCCCTACCTCCTCTCCCTCCTCCCTTCCCCTCCTCTCTCCCTCCCTCCCCTCCCTCCCCTCCCTCCCCTCCCTCCCCTCCCTCCCCTCCCCTCCCTCCCCTCCCTCCACTTCCTCCCCTCCCTCCCCTCCCTTCCCTCCCTCCCACCATAGCGTGTGTCCACGGTGACCCAGCCTTGATTAGAGGAGGCAACGCGAGGGCGGTGACCGTGTTGGTGCGGGGACAACAACTCCAGAGAGCCCCAGTTCGAGTCCCGTCCATTGCAAAAAGAAGGTGAGGCGTCTACGACAGAATGTGCTGAGTAGCTTTGGCCGAAGCTTTGCCCTATTATGCGCTTTGGGGACTGTTGAGGCAGGTAACAAATAGTCACTACTGGGAATCGGAAAGGAGTGCAGGATTTGAACCCACAAATAAGTGAATGCATGACCAACACGCCGCCTACATGAAGAATATGAGGAGCCTACGCCAGGAGACGTTGAGTTGCTCCGGCCGAAGCCGTCACCTTGGGCCTATGATGAGCTTTGGGGGTTGTTGGGGCAGAGAACAATCACTGCTGGGAATCGGAGAGGAGTGCGGGATTCGAACCCACAACAAAGTGAGTGCGAGACCGGCATGGTTCCGATGACGCCACCACTGCAACCTTCCCTGTACATGGTCACGTGAGACCTGAATTTAATGTCACTAACTTTATTGGAAAAGAATATTATGATAGAAATGTGTTCAAAAATAACATCAAAATTTCTGAAAATTTCATAATAAAGTATAAGAACACAAGATATATAGGCCTACTTTATAATAAGATAATGAAATTTATTAAGTAATCAAGTGATTAAATAAAATAACAAATTACACAATAAAAGAAAAAATAAATAACAAATAATAAACGTACTAAATTTCTGTAGTATATCAATGTTTACGAGTATTTATTGATCAAACTGACGTGATTTAAGCGTTTCATTCTAATTAAACTTTGGCTCATTCACTTAGTAGGAACTATAGTATCATATAGTTTAAGACTGCCTTCATTTACGTCACTGACGTAATCTATAATTTCTATCCAAATTAGTCATAATTATCTATAGTTTATATAAAAGACGTCAATATACCTAAGGGATTAAGAATTTTTTGATGGCTCACTTTATATTTTTTTCTTGTTAATGGTAACAATTGACTGTTTTTTTGTTGATTGACTGATGGGTTGTACATTAAGGAAATACATTTTTGTTCAAAGACGTGAGATTGTCCGCAAGGATAAAAGCGCTAGTAAACTAGTCCATAACACAGTCAAGCAAATTCATCGGAGTTTTACTGTAAAAAAGATTGGATAATTGAAAGAATAAATACTTTAGAATAAAAATAAAAAGATCAATGAAATGAATAAAAATGCATAAAATAAACATAAGTGAATAAATGAATAATAGATAAATAAATAAATAACTAAAATAGATAAATCAACAATTAGATCAAATAAATTAGAATAAAGAATATAAAATTAAATAACATTAAACGAAAAAGAAATAGAAAAAGCAAAATTAGATAAAATGAAATAGAAGAGAACAAAATGAAATAAAACTAAGATAAAATAGAAAAAAAAAATTCCGTTCAGTTGGTCTGCACGCAAGTTCCATTGTTACGCTTGATATATGTGTTTGCTACTCAGCATTATCACAAAATCACCCCCTGAGCAATATTGCTGTTGCACTCCATACACGTTTGCATTCCAGATTGGGAATATTTCATTTACTAGATTACATATCCCTTTGGAACTAGAATAAATCGTAGTATACTGGATTATATGCCATTTTGGAAATGAGGTATATTCCATCATTGTACTTTGCATTTTATTCCATCATTGTACTTTGCATTTTATTCTTATCATGGGGCTCATAACGCGCGGATACTGTACCGACCTCATGATCGGGTGGTCGTGAGTTCGATTCCCGGGAACCACTGCGGAATGGCTACAATGGTTCCCGACAGCCCTGACCATGCGGGGAGGCGACCCAACGTCGTAACAGATAAGACTTTGCCCAAACATGGGTTTCTCACTTCCCACCACGTGGGAGTAAGATTATGCGATAAGTTCATGGGAGTCACGTCTGTCTTATCACAATCAAGCAGGACGTTCCAATGTCGAAAGAGCCCTCACTGCCTAAGCGTCACATGACTAAATGCTTTGCTAAGCATAGGGTTCATGCAATATTGAGAGAGCCACGATGATGAAGCACTTGATATTCATTGTCTGTCTCTGTATTTACCGAAAGCATTAGTGTGAATGGAAATTGATAAGATTATTTTTTGAGTTTGTAAGCCTGTGCGGTTTCTTTTCTCTCTCTCTCTCTCTCTCTCTCTCTCTCTCTCTCTCTCTCTCTCTCTCTCTCTCTCTCTCTCTCTCTCTCTCTCTCTCTCTCTCTCTTTGACCAACTCGAAATCCTCTTTAGCCATTATTCCTCAACATGTCCATGCGCGTACATACGCATAAACTTACGCACTTACACATGCATGTATGTACTACACGCATGCACATACACGCATATAAACGCCATCATAGACACACATAACACACGTTTGCACGTACACGCATACAAACGCCATCATAGACACACATAACACACGTTTGCACAAACGCATACATGCAAACACACACATACAACACACACACACATGCACACACACACACAACACACACACACACACACACACACACACACACACACACACACACACACACACACACACACACACACACACACACACACACACACACACACACACACACACACACACACACACACACACACACACACACACACACACACACACACACACACACACATACACACACACACACACACACACACACACACACACACACACACACATGCACACACACACACACACACACACACACACACACACACACACACACACACACACACACACACACACACACACACACACACACACACAATACACGCGCACACACAAACACACACACACAATACACACGCACACACACACACACACACACACACACACACACACACACACACACACACACACACACACACATACACACACACAATACACGCGCGCGCACGCACGCACACACACACACACACACACACACACACACACACACACACAGAGTACACGCACGCACACACACACACAATATACGCACACACACACACACAATACACGCACATACACACACGTACACAATACACGCACATACACACACACACATACACACATACACACACACATGCACGCACCCACACGCAAACACACAATTGCCTTTTCAAATCTGTCTCAATGTGCCTTCCTTTTCATCAATCCTCTTATCAGTTGCTCCCCAAGTGAAGTTATCTAGTCCAAAGACTCGCAATGATGTCTCCAATTGCAAGGCAGCCGAATCCCACTCGACGACGAGAGAGAAGAGATATCTCCATACACACAAAAAAGAACGAGATTCTTTTTTTATTTTTCTTCTTCATGAAGAGTCGTCAAGGGGCAATGAAAGGCTCCCGTCACTGCTCTCCGGGTTGGCGTTGACTTTAGGTTTTAGGTCCATGAAGAGAATGAAAAAGAAAGTAGAGGGAGGAATTGGGTGCAGATTACTTGAGGGGAGGGGCTAATGGGGGGAAGGGGGGAAGAGTGTAGGCGGACTGGGGGGGTAATGACTGGAGGGGGAAGGAGAAGGAGGTAATGCAGAGTAAGAGTGACAAGAGGAAAAAGGGGAAGGTAGGGGAGGGGGAGGGGAAGGGGGGAAGGGGGGAAGGGGGAAGAGGGAAGGGAAAGAGTGTGGGCAGAATGGAACATCAGCCATTAGTATCTGATAACAGGTAACTGGTGCGAGGAAGGAGTGGGAGGAAGAAGGGGGAGTGGGTGAGGGTAGGGGGAAGGGGGGAGAGGAGGGGAGGAAGACCGAAGAAGAGGAGGAGAGGAGGAGAAGATAGTAGGATGGGAGGAGGGGAGGAGGAAAGAGAATAGGATGGGAGGAGAGGAGGAGGGAAAGAGGGAGAGGAAAAGAGGGAGAGGAGAAGAGAGGAGGAGAGTAAGAAGGGAGAAGGGGAAGAAAGGGAAGAAAGGAAGGAAGGGAAGAGGGGAAGAAGGAAGAGGGGAAGATAGAGAGTAGGGAAATGGGGAGAAAGGAAAGAGGGTAAAAGGAGGAGAAGGTAGGAGAGAAGGTAAAATGTGAGAAGGAGTGAAGAAGAGAAAGAGAAAAGGAGAAATGAGAGGGTGGATAAGAAAATGGGGAGAAGGGGCGAGGGAGAGGTGGAGTGGGTGATGAAAGAGGGTGGAGGAGGAGTAGAGGAGGAGGACAGGGGAGGGGTGAGAGAAGAAGAGGGTGGAAGAGAAGTAGTGAAGAAGAAGAAGGACGAGGAGGAGGAGGAGGAGGAGGAGGAGGAGGAAGAGGAGGAGGAAGAGGACGAGAAAAAGTAGGAGGAGGAGGAGGAGGCACTGGGGTTGGAAGGAGTGTGACTAACTCCAACAATGGAGTGAGGAAGTGGAGGAAGGAAATGAAGGGGAACGAGAGCAAAGAAGGGGAAGGGGAAAAGAGTTTAAAGAGGAGGAAGAGGAGGAAGCTGAAGAGGGGGATCACGGAAATGAACGTAGAAGTAAACGAAGAGGAAGAAAAATAAGAGTATGTGAAAGAGAGGGTCTGTGGAGGAGGGGGAAGAGAGGGAGGAGTGGGAGGAGAGGGAGGAGGGAGAGAAAGGGAGGAGGGAGAGAAGGGGAGGAGGGGAGGGGGAAGGAGCGGAAAGAGGTAGAAGAGAAGGAGGGTAAACAGGTAAAGGAGATGGGCAAAGAAGAGCAGGAAGATGAAAAGGAAGAGGGGGAAAAGTAAGAAAGGAAGAACTGAAAGGAGGAAGAGGAGCAGCAGGAGGAGGAGGAGGAGGAGGAGGAAGAGAAAAAGAGGAGGCAGATAAACAAACAGACAGTAGAACAGTCGAACAGACAAGAAACAGCCAAACATACAAATACTCAAACACATAAACAAACAAACAAACAAACAAACAGACAGACAGGCAGAGGGAGGATAGGTACAAGAGAACGAAGAGTAGAAGAAGCAGGAAGAGGAGGAAGAGGAAAAGGAGGAACAGAGGAAGAGGGAGAAAAGGAGGAAGTGGAGGATAATTTGTAGGAGTAGGAGGAGGACGCAGGGGAGAAGGACGAAGAGGAGAAAGAGGAGGAGGGGGAAAAGGAAGAAATGGTGGTAGAGGGGGAAAAGTAGGAAGTGGATAAAGATTTGTAGGAGTAGGAGGAACACGTAGAGTAGAAGGAGGAAGAGGAGGAAGAGGAGGAGAAGGAGGAGGAGAAAGAGGAGGAGGAGGAGGTGGAGGAAGAGGACAAGGAGGAGGAAGAGGAGGAGGAAGGCGCCAAAGGTCAGCTTAATGAACAAGGACAAAGGGGAGCCGAGCACGACTATGGAGGGAGTGGGAGAGGAGGGAGAGAAGGGAGGGAGGAAGGGTTAGATAGGAGCTTGAAGGAGAAGAGGTGGGTTGAGGGAGGTGGGGAGGAGGAGGAGGAGAAGGGTGAACAGAGAAGGGGAGGAGGGGAAGGGGAAGGGGGAAAGGGGAGTAGGGGAGAAGGGGTAGGGGAGGATAATTATGAGGGTGACGAGGAGGGGAGGAGGGGGAGTATAAGGGGGAGAAGGCGGGGAGGAGGAGTAAATATGAGGGAGAGGAGGGGACAGGGGTTAGAATGAAGGGTGAAAAGGAGAGAAAAGTGAGGAGGAGGGGAGGGGAGAAGGGGGAGGAGGGAGAAGTGAGGAAGATGGGGAGAGGGAGGAGAAGGAAAGGGAGGATTGGGAAGGAAAGGGAGTGGGTGGAAGGAGGAGTAGGAGAGGGAAAGTAAGACGGGGGAAGGGGAGTAGGAGGGGGAAGGAGAGGAGGAGAGGGGGAGTGGGGAGATAGGTGCGTTCAACATGCGGGTATAATGATGACATTTGTCGTCAAGTTTGATTCTGTTTTATCTCCTCCGTCACTCTTGGCGGTGCTGCCGGCCGGCATGGTCAGCATTACTGATCATTTTACTCACTTGATGACTGCGGTTGACTTGGTAGTTTTTTGTTATGGAAACCAATTTGTGATTTCATTAAATAGTTGTTGTTGTTGTTGTTTTTTGGGGGGGGTAGCCCGGGCGATTTTTTTTTTTTTTTTTTTTTTTTTTGAAGGACCCTGAGGTGGTGAATAATAATTACTTTATAGATGAAAGCTTAATTCATCTTCGTGGCCACACCAGAGATCCTGCAGTAAACAATCTAGGTTTACAAACTAAACTACTGTGTGAGTCACAGTAACTAGGCAGTTAGACCCTATTACCTATTGTCATTGATCTTATGCTAGAAAAATGTTTACTATCAACAGCGTGTACAAAAAAATCCTTACTTTTAAATGTTTTGTAACGTTGTCTGCGTTATCATCGATACTTAGAGAATATTGGTTATTAGTTTGAACATTTACGAACACGCAAGGGGACTAGACTGGACTAAGAATGAAAAAATCACTTTTCTTAAATTTCAAAACTGATGACCACCATTTTCTAGACACAATTGATAATAACGTTAACAAAGTTAAGAAAAAAAGTGAGTACAATTTTTGGGACACCTTGTATTGTTACCTTGATAGCGTCAGATGGTCACCATTCTAGCAGCTCCTAACGAGATAGACCTCTTCACATCTATTAATTTCTAGATGTAATTCACCTGTAGGAAAGTCATTGTATTCAACAGAGGTTAGCCCACCTTCAATATGAAAAGGTTAATTTTCTTTTTATTAACCTTTTCATTTATATTATTCAGCCATAGGCAGAAACCACTAAACAGCGAAAATGTTTAACTTAACTCTCATTTCCAACACTCCCACACTCCCTCTCCCTAACCTGCAGTCCTTAACTATACGTACAAGTTAACTATTAGTTAAATGTGAACCAAGTAAAAGTTTTCATCCATCAGTCCCAACGGATATTACTTTTCTGTCAAACTCGTGTGTGTGTGTGTGTGTGTGTGTGTGTGTGTGTGTGTGTGTGTGTGTGTGTGTGTGTGTGTGTGTGTGTGTGTGTGTGTGTGTGTGTGTGTGTATGTGTGTGTGAGTGTGTGTGTGTGTGTGTGTGTGTGTGTGTGTGTGTGTGTGTGTGTGTGTGTGTGTGTGTGTGTGTGTGTGTGTGTGTGTGTGTGTGTGTGTGTGTGTGTGTGTGTGTGTGTGTGTGTGTGTGTGTCGTGTGCTTATATTTCAACTCAACTGTTTTTCTTCGAATGAATGTCACACACACAAACACACACGCGCGTATGCAAGCACGCACCTACACACACAAAAACATATACACATGTGTGTATGTGTCGTGTATTTATGTTTTAACTATATTGTTTTTCCTCGAATCAAGGTCATCAATCCTAAGTCATAAATAAGTCTGCCGGACTCCAAATTACAAACAGGTAAGGAAATATAATTTTTTGTCATTATTATTATTTTTTTTTTTAGTTGACCGAATATATCTATGAAGTCATCAAACTCACGCTGGCAACAAAAATATATATGTATATATATATATATATATATATATATATATATATATATATATATATATACATATATAGGCATATATATGTGTTGTTTTTATTTTCCCTTTAATCCTTGCAATACTCCTTCCTCTAAGCCGAGCCTCCATCACCAATAACCTATTCTATAGATATTTGTTTTCTGTTATATTCAATTACTCCTCCAATATCGACCACTATATATAATCCTATGTAGCTTTTGTAATACGAGCCACGAATAGAACCCAATATTTGGTGTATTGTGTTTTGATTGCTACGGTGCGGACCAATTAGAACCGTATTATGACGTATTATGACGGAATTGGCCTATTGTGTGCCCCGTTCTCAGGGTATTGTCGACTTGTGATGTCTCAAGTACTGCAGTATGTTCGTGTGGGTGTCGAGGTGATTTTTCTTTTATTTTCCTAGAGGACATACTCAAGGAATAAATATATATAGCTACGCATAGAATACCCCCTTTTTTTACCCTTTACAAAGAAAGTTTCATTGGCGTATTTCCCTCTTTCTCTCATTTGCTCTTCTCTTTCTCTCTTTCTCTATTTCTCTTTTTCTTTTTCTTTTTCTTTTTTCTATTTCTTTTCCTCTTTTTTCTTTTCCTCTTTCTCTCTTTTTTCTCTCTCTTTTCTCTTTCCTTCTCTTTTTCTCTCTCTTTCTCTATCTCTATATCTACCTTTATATCTGTCTCTATATCTATCTTTATCTATCTCTATCTGTATCTACAGTACCTATCCCGATCTTTTTCTGTTTATCTCTATCTCTCTGCCTCTCTCTCTCTCTCTCTCTCTCTCTCTCTCTCTCTCTCTCTCTCTCTCTCTCTCTCTCTCTCTCTCTCTCTCTCTCTCTCTCTTCCCTCTCTCTCTCTCTCTCTCTCTCTCTCTCTCTCTCTCTCTCTCTCTCTCTCTCTCTCTCTCTCTCTCTCTCTCTCTCTCGTCTCTCTCTCTCTCTTTCTCTTTCTATAATTCTTTAGTATTTCCCAGATGACATATTTTGCAGATTCAACGTGACATTCGATTAATTTCAAAATTATTTAATGTAAAAATTCTGCTAAAGATTTTCACTTTCTTCGCCGAGTCAGCGCACTTGCTTGTCACTTCACCAAATGAACCGAAGATTAGATTAAATATCTAAACGACGTTAGACTACAAACCAAAAATAATTTTGTTACATAATTCCCAAAAGGTCACGATTTTGCAATAAAGAATATAAATGTATATATACATGAATGAATAAAGAAATAAACAAATAAACAAATAAATAAATAAATGAGTCAATTAATGATAATAAATGAATAAATAAATAAACAAAAAGATGAATGAATAAATAGATTTATATATATATTCAAATGAATAAATAAATAGATAAAATAAATCAAACAATCAATCATAAAATCATAAATTTGAATTAGGTAAAGGAAGCAGTAGGTCACTGTTGTGGATGTGCTGTGGCTTGCTGCATTGCTTCTGACCCAGACAGTTGGCGGGAGACTGGGATGATGTTTCATCCCCCAAGAAGCTTAGCTAAAACGGAAACAGATGGGTGGCAGATTGGTGGGGTTGGGTGCATCCATTGACTGGATACCTCCCATATAAGGGTGTAGAGAGCTTTGGTCCATAGATAGAGGTAAATCAAATAGAGTAAAAAATAGATGAATAAATAAATAAATAGATAGATAAATAAATAGGTAAATGAATGAATAAATATGTAAATGAATATATATATATATATATATATATATATATATATATATATATACATATATATATATATATACGTATATATATATATGTATATGTATATATATATATATATATATATATATATATATATATATATATACATGTGTGAGTGTGTGTGCGTGTACATATATATATATATATATATATATATATATATATGTATATATATATATATATATATATATATATATATATATATATATATATTTACCCTGAGTTAAACATAACAGCATTTTGACACTGATTAATTTTCTTACTTAGATTTTAGATTTTTTCTAACATAATATAATTCTCCCTTTTATTCCAACCACTTATTCTCTCAGGTCTACATATGAGTTCGTTGTTGTACTAAGGAATAGCAACCCCATCGGTATTATGGCTTTTCACGAAACTCATAGTTTATTCATTAACATTCCAGTTTTAAGAACAACTGATATAATTCTGGAATATATTTACCGTGACCCGGTACTACCACCACCTAGAATGCCTAAAACCATCA
The DNA here is from genome assembly GCF_046742065.1 of Oratosquilla oratoria. NCBI lineage: Eukaryota > Metazoa > Arthropoda > Malacostraca > Stomatopoda > Squillidae > Oratosquilla > Oratosquilla oratoria. Next base: position 1,340,386 of record NW_027467723.1, read on the forward strand.
TGAAGGAGATGCTTCGTGGTTGCACTACTGAAACCCCTTTAAGATACCTTCAAGGTAAAATCTTTGTCGAGATAGATGGTGTCGCTCTGGGCTCTCCTTTGGAGGTCCTTTATGCTCAAGCTTTCATGTCCTATGTAGAAAATGAAACCTTACAGTCCTTAGGTGTAAAACCGAATTTATATCTTAGGTATGGTGACGACATTTGTCTTTGTGTTTCTGATGTGCATATGTTTGAAAAACTCAGATTTAATCTCCAAGCCACTTCTGGGTTACAATGCTCAACAGAGTTCAATATTAACAATAAGCGAAACCAGTCAGTAATAATCTCGGACCTAGGCCCGTGTCTTTCTCTTCCACCTTTCTCATATATATATATATGTATATATATATATATATATATATATATATAATATATATATATATATATATATATATATATACATGTATATATATATATATATAAATATGTATATATACATATAAATATACATGTATGTATATATGTATATAAATATACGTATACATATATATATATATACATATGTATACATATATGTATATACATATATATAGTATATATATATATATATATGTATACATATATGTATATATATATATATATATATATGTATATGTCTATGTATATATATACATATGTGTATATATATATATATATATATATATATATATATATATATAAATAAAATGCATATATATATATGCATATAATAGATATGTATATATATATTGATATATATATATATATATATATATATATATATATATATATATATATTACACACAGGAACCCACAGTCGGAGAAAGAATAAACTTCGAATAAAGAAAAATCCTATATTTCGGCTATCAACTGTAGCCCTCTTCAGGAAAGTACATAAGATAGAGAACAGAGGGGACTTATAAACTACAGTAAGAAGAGATGTGGACAGTTGAGTGAGGTCAACTGTCCACATCTCTTCTTAAAGTAGTTTATAAGTCCCCTCTGTTATCTATCTTATGTATTTTCCTGAAGAGGGCTACAGTTGATAGCCGAAATATAGGATTCTTTTTTATTCGAAGTTTATTCTTTCTCCGACTGTGGGTTCCTGTGTGTCATTTACAAATGTGCTACTACATTTCTGTTTAGTAATATATACATATATATATAAATATATATATATATGTGTGTATATATATACATATATATACATGCACAAATTTCACAAGTCACACGCGAATCACAAATATGCAGAGTCCACTAGGAAAAGGAAAAACACACGGAGTCCGAGCGCTTTCGTGATATATTCACATTATCAAGGAGTACAGAAAGATGAGAACAAAAAAATGGAGATACAGAGTATAAGTAGGACAAGAGAGACATTTACCCTCCTCTCCGAAGCCTGAAAGCTCAGGTTGGGTCACTCGGTGAGGTCGTGGAAACATATTACTATTACATTAACTTTTAAAATATGTACTATTTATATTACTGACAATATATGGATCTAATTTATATAATCCTAAACTATTATTAATGAGTTGGTCATAATTGCATTTGATAATTCCTGACTCTATGATATTTCTTTCTGTTATATTCTTACATTGTATAATTTTTGAAGCATTTTTCCAGTCAATAGGATGGTCAAATTCACAAACATGTTTAAAAAGTGCACTAGATTCTTGGCCCTTTTTTATGCTGTTTTTATGCTGTTTAATCCTAACCTCTAATTCTTTTCCTGTTTGACCTACATAATATTTGTCACATTTACTACAAGGTATTTTATATACACAGCCTGTAGAATTGTCAGGGGAATTCTTTATGAGAAGATTTTTTAGAGTTGTGTTGTTCTTGAAGGCTACATTTACATTGAAATTTTTAAGAATATTAGGAATCTCTATAAGATTTTCATTAAAAGGAAGTACAAGTAAATTCTTTTTCTCAAACTTTTGTTTTGGTTCCCCTTTGTAAAATGTCCTTTTTGCTTTTTTGAAACATTTGTCCAAAAAGAATTTGGGATATCTCAACTGTGTTCCGATGTCATAAATTTTGTTCATTTCGTCATCC
>NW_027467723.1:1359944-1367444 GCF_046742065.1 Oratosquilla oratoria
TAGAACTTGAGTGGCCCTGTTTATTTCTACTTGGGTGGAGGTCCAGCGTGAGCAGTGGGTGAGTGCCCTTCTAAAGAAGGCACTAATGGTACTGTCTTTATAACGTTGGGGGCACTCACTATTCCCGTTAGGACAGAGACCAGGGTTGATGGTCTTCACGTAAACGGAAGTGGAGAAGTGGTCGCCATCTTGTTGAAGTAGTACATCAAGAAACGGAAGAGAGCCATTGACGTCTTCTTCAGTTGTGAATCTTAATCCTGATGTTTCTTCAAGCAGGTTACGGAGTGATTCTCTTTCTTGTGTTGACGAAGACATGATGAAAATATCGTCAACATATCTGCCATACACCATGGGTTTGTCTTGGACTGAAAAAAAAAAATCCCTTTCGATTGACCCCATGAAAAAAATTGCGAAGAGGACTCCTAAGGGGGAGCCCATCGCCACACCGTCAACTTGCTGGTAGAGGTTACCGAGAGAACACCGGAAGGCAGTCTCCATGGTGCAGATCTCGAGCAGGCGACGAAGGTGAATTTCAGGGATGTCTAGCTTTGGAGAAGGTCCTTGATCGCTAAATAGTGTCACAGATGTAGTTGATTGTTCGTATAATTGGGACGTTAGTAAAGAGGGACTCCACATCAAGAGAGGAAATAATTACTCTAACGGGAGCGTCGTTAATGGAGTCTAAGAAATCTTTAGAAGAGACGTAGCTGTGTTGTGTAGAGATGAAGGGCGTCAGAAGTTGGTTTAGGAACTTGGCAAGGTTGTATGTCGGTGTAGCGATCTGGCTGATGAAGAGGATTTCCTGGTTTATGGGTCTTCACGTTTCTGTATATATAGCCAGGCTTAAAATCACCGGAAATTTTGGTGAGTTTAACGCCTCCGTTCTTGGCGTTAATGGCGTCTAAGGTCTTGCTGGTACTTCTTATGATGTCTAGGGTGAGGTCACGGTGGATCCTTTTGAATCTAGTAGAATCCTTGAGAATATCATCGATTTTCGAAAGATATTCGTCAGTGGAGATCAGAACGAAGACTGCGGCTTTGTCGGCCCTTCTAACGGTAATGTCCTTGTTGCTTTGGAGTCTTTTGGCTGCATTAAAGTGACGTTTCTTAAGGAGTTTGCTAGTAAAGGAGCCTCTGCTGCGGTTGACCTCGGTGATTTTAAGCCTGGTAATTGTAATCTCTGGCACCCTATTAACGTCTACAGATGAATTTACTGACTCAACTACGGTCTTCGACAAGTAAAGCTCTTAGTAATATTCTTCTATTTTTTTTTTTTTTTTTTTTTTTTTACCATTCTGTCCTTGCATTCAATGATTTCTCCATTTCTATCTTTCAAGCATATCATTTGGTGTCTTCCTAAAACATGTCTGTACTCGATCTCTTTAATATTCTTACCTTTCCGAATAGTTTTCTCTATTTCATCCACGTTTCTCTTTTTTCTGATCTTTACCTTTTGTTGATAACCGTGTTTAGTTTTACTTTTCTTTTTGTCTCTCCTGTTTTTAATCAGCATGGTCCTCTTTCTTTTAATTAGGTAATTTGTAGCTTTGGAGTATTTGTTTTCTCTAATACTTTTTGTACTTCCTACTTTCTCTGCCGATTCCCTAATAATATTCACTAAATTCAAATTCATATCTTCGACGGTTTCCCCGCTAGTCTTAAAGCTTCGAATCTATTTTTAATTTCTAACTGAAAATCCTTCTTATTATCCTTAACCTTTGCAGGGCTTATTTTCTTTAACTAGTTTATTTCTCTTGGCTCTGAAATTTAATTTAGCTGTGTACACTACCATTCTATGGTCACTACCTATCTTGACTTTATTTATGACCGTAACATTACTAACGCTCTTGCTCTCATCTCCTTATATGAAGTCTACTTCGTTCTTTGTTGTTTCATTTGGACTTCTCTAGGTCCATTATCCTCATGTTGTATTCCTCTGCAAAACTGACTAACATTTCGCCTCTGTCATTTCTTTTACCTACTCCAAACTTCCCAATGCACGACTCATCTCCCATCTTCTTTCATCTTTCATCGTCTGTACTCTGTGAACTATTTTGAGAGTGTACCTTTTATACAGCCTCACAATCCAAGCTACCCGGTCTGATAAACTACTTAACTAGACTACGTTACCAGCAACCTCTTGGTTGATCAAGAATCGTGCACCACTAAATCTTTCTTTGTCTTTACCTCTATGGTACACACACACACACACACACACACACACACACACACACACACACACACACACACACACACACACACACACACACACACACACATACATATATATATATATATATATATATATATATATACAATAACTTATCAACAATTCTAAAAAATTGCCGAAAATGGTATGTCTATAAAATTCCTTACAAAACATGTAATGAGTTCTACATTGTTAGAATTAAGGAACATAAAAAATGTGTAAAAGAGGGAAATGATTCAAGTGCTATTTCTGAATATCTCAGCACTTATAATCACCCTATCGATTGGAAAAACGCTAGCATGATTACTTTCAACAATAACATTGTCAAAAGAAACATAATTGAAATTAATTTAATAAAACACACAAATAATATAAATTTCAACCTTAATCTAGGAGAGTATAAGATAGATGATTATATTTATAAAGAAATAACAAAGATGTTCCAATTGTAAGAATTAGACACCTGATACCTGACCCTCATCTTGTACCCATGGAGAGCTTCCCACATTCCATGGCCTTTGGTGAATATGATATTTTGTCACAACTTTCTCCTACTGTTGACATATGGATTCCTTGTGTCCACGTCCCCATTTCCCCACCATATATTATGCTTGTTTGTACTCTCTATGTATTTCTGCACTGAAGATGTAATACACGAAAGCGCTCTGCTCCAGGCGAATATGTAAATATGTATATATATGTTTGTATCTACCTAACTGTTCTATACGAAAAAGAATCAAAACTCACATTGTTGTGCATGTCTATTTATGTATGCATGTGTTTGGCCTGCTTGTGCCTTTGTACACAATCGCTTATGTGCATGAGCTCACTCACGCTCTCCCTGCAAAAATCCATTATTCCTCCGCTTTCATGTATACACTTTGATTCTCACCTTTCGCGAGATATTATGCTCCAGGTGTGTTCCAGATGCAAGAACAGGTTTCTTTGTGTTTGAAGAAATAGTGCAACGCGGGAGGCTTAGTTTGTTTGAAATATTACTTCAAGGAAGGGAGGTGTGAAATGTTTGCGACAAGTCGATTCAAAATTAAATTTGTTTTTGTCACTTGGGCGTGATTTTTTTCGTATATATCTTTCTTTTATTTTTTTATTATTATTACTATCAAAGTCATTGTCTAAAAAAACATTAACATAAATACTTAAAGAAATTAATATACAAATTAATAAATAGAGAGAAAAATAGGATAAGTAAAGAGGAATTACATACCTATGCATATATGTGTGTATTTATACATGTATGTGCGTATCTATCTATCTATCTATCTATCTAAATATATATATATATATATATATATATAAATATATATATATATCTGTGTGTGTGTGTGTGTGTGTGTGTGTGTGTGTGTGTGTGTGTGTGTGTGTGTGTGTGTGTGTGTGTGTGTTTATGTATGTATATATATGAATATGTGTGTGTGTGTGTTGTTATATATATATATATATATACATACATATATATATATATATATGTATATTATATATATACGTATATATATATATTATATATATATTATATAAATACATATATATGTATATACAGTATATGTACACATGTATATATATATATACATATATATATATATATATATATATATCTTATCATCACATATACCAAGGCTTTTTCCCCCTTACAAGGGAGGTAGCCAAAAAGGAAAAGGCATAAAATCATTCCCACCCATTCCATCCCTGAAAACACTCCACACCCCTCCACCCTCCCTCCCATCTTAGCACCTCCTAGATGACGGGTCATCCCTGCACCTCGTCCACTGCCCTGGGTCAGAAGCAGTGTCGCAAGACACACCACATCCACAGCAAGGCCGCTTCATTAAATCGGCGACCCCCCCTCTCCGTCCCCCCATATAAAGGAGAGGACGGGGAGAAATCCCTTCGAGCTGCGTCAAAATTTTGCTCACACACACTACCTCACCCCCCATCCCCCCGTCCATTCCACCTCATGCATCACAACATCTTCCATATACAACCATTCTCCATTCACCCCTGTCTTCTGTCCTCTCCCGTCCTTCCTCAACAGACATTCCCCTCTTCCCCAAAGCCCCCTTCACCCCATCCATCCATCTCATCCTAGGACGTCCCCTCATGTTCACTCCCTCCACATTTGCCTTCCATACCTCCTTTACTAGTCTTTCTTCACTCATTCTTTCCATGTGTCCAAACCATCCTAATACTCTTTCATCCACCCTATCTCCCAACTCCCTTTCCACCCTTGTTCTCCTCCTCACCTCCTCATTTCTCACTCTATCTAGCCTAGTAACCCCCATCATACTTCTCAGACACTTCATCTCAAACACATTCAAACTCCTTCTCTCTTCCTCTCTTATGTTCCATGTTTCTGCTCCATACAGTGCTGTTGGCACAATCACTCCTTCATATAGTCTCCTCTTAGCATTCATTCCCAAATTTCTATTCCTCATTACACTTTTCAATCCACCAAGGCATTTACTCGCTTCTCTCAATCTACATTCTACCTCCACCTTTACTCCACCTTTTCCTGCCACATTTGTACCCAAGTATCTAAAACTATCCACTTCCTCCAGTTGCTCTCCCTTAATGCTCACTTCCAGATTACTGCCACTTTCACCCCTTGTACATCTCATCACCTTACTTTTACCCACATTTATCTTCAGCTTTCTTCTATCACACACTCTCCAAAACTCTGTCACCAACTTCCTCAATCCCTCCTCCGATCCTGCCACAAGCGCAGTGTCGTCCGCAAACAACAGCTGGCTCACCTCCCACTTTTCTCCATTTTCTTTAACCATCTCCAGTCCCTGACCCACTACCCTTGCATTTACCTCTCGCACTACCCCATCCATGTATAAGTTGAACAGCCAGGGTGACATAACGCATCCTTGACGAAGTCCCACCTTTACCTCAAACCACTCACTTTCTCCATTTCTAATCCTGACACAAGCTCTACTACTCTCATAAAAACTCTTGACAGCTCCCAAAAGCTTTCCTCCTATCCCGTATATCCGCATAACCTCCCACAGTGCCTTTCTGTCTACCCTGTCGTAAGCCTTTTCCAGATCCATAAAGGCCCAAAAAACATCCTTCCCCTTTCCTATAGCTTTCTCACATATCTGTCTTACCACAAAAATCTGATCTACACAACCTCTACCCGTCCTAAATCCACACTGTTCCTCACCAATTACTCCCTCTGTTCCTCTCCTAATCCTCTCAATCAAGATCCTCCCATAAGCCTTCCCAACTACACTAAACAAGCTAATCCCTCTGAAACTACTACATTCACACTTGTCCCCCTTTTCCTTGTAAAGTGGAACTATACAAGCACTCCTCCAGTCCTCCGGCACTCTACCTTCTCTCCAGCAAATATTAAATAACCTCACCAACCAGTCCACCATCACTGTACCTCCCTTTTTAAGACATTCTGCATGGCATCCATCCAGACCAGGTGCCTTACCTGCTTTCATCATCTTAACTGCTGCCTTCACTTCATCCTTCCTTATTTCTCCTCCATTTTCCTCACTCATCACTCTCATTTTCTTAGCATTTCCCACTGCAGCTATCTTTCCCTCCCTATCCTCCTTCACATTTAGCAACTCCCTAAAATATTCTGCCCATCTTCCCCTTACTGCCTTCGCCTCCATTATCATCTCTCCATCTGCACCTTTTACCTTTTCTTCTCTACTTGATTCGCCTCCTCTTCCTCTCTTAATTTCTTTCCAAAACATCTTTTTATTACTTTCAAAATTTTCTGTCATACTCTTACTCCATTTTACATCTGCTCTCCTCTTTGCTTCCTTTACCTTTTTTTTTACTTTGTACGCCTCATATGACTCCCTCGTCCTATTTTGTAACCAATCTGTGTAAGCTCGCTTCTTCTCTTCTACAACCTTCTTCATTTCCTCATCCCACCATTCACTACCCTTTCTTCTATTTCCTCCTGTCCTTCTTGTTCCACACACCATCTTTGCACACTTTGTGACTCCCTCCCTGAACCATCCCCATTCCTCCTCCACACCTACCTCTACTCTATCCTTCACTCCCTCCCACTCCTCCTTCAGCGTCTTCTTGTACTCCTTCTCCTTTTCCTCTTCATTTAAAGAGCTTACTCTAAGCACCTCCCTACCTTTTGTCCCTTTCCTCTTTCTCCATCTGTCCTCCACTCTCAACTTAACTTCCACCAGAAAATGATCTGATATTCCCCCACCCTCTCCCCTTAGCACATGTACATCCTTAACTCTTCTTATCATAATCCTATTTACCACTACATAGTCCATTAAAGCTCTATCTACCAACCTTCCCTCCCCCACCCTCTCCCATGTGTACTTATGCTTGACTTTCTTCCGAAACACTGTATTTCCTATCATATATATATATATATATATATATATATATACATATATATATGCATATATATATGATATATATGTATATATATATGTATATATATATATATATATATATATATATGTTTGTTGAGACATTCTGACAGGTTGACGTAAGTGGAGTAAGAAACACAGGAGTCTTAGTCTTAAGTTTATTCCTGACTACTAGTTTCGCAGGTAAGCTTTGAAAAAAGCATACCTGCGAAACTAGTGGTCAGGAATACACTCAAGACTAAGACTCCTGTGTTTCCTACTCCACTTACGTTATATATATATATATATATATATATATATATATATATATATATATAAATGTATATATATATGTATATATATATATATATATATATATGTATATATATATATATATGTGTGTGTGTGTGTGTGTGTGTGTGTGTGTGTGTGTGTGTGTGTGTGTGTGTGTGTGTGTGTGTGTGTGTGTGTGTGTGTGTGTGTGTGTGTGTGTGTGTGTGTGTGTGTGTGCGTGCGTGTGTGTGTGTGTGTGTGTGTGTGTGTGTGTGTGTGTGTGTGTGTGTGTGTGTGTGTGTGTGTGTGTGGAAAGAGTGGTTTAGGTAAAATCTAGGAAGGAGTATTACTTTATTCTCTAATGTTTCGACAGAGTCTTCTTCAGAGAGATTGGTACAGGCAAATTGAGATACATTGTTTACATACTAAGCGGGTCATCTCACAGGTCCCCTTGGGATAGGGTTCGCTGTATGTGCCCCCTTGATGACCAGTCTTGCTGTTACGTGTGCTAAATTCACAAATCCTTCTCTATGATTGGTTGAACTAAAAGTGTTGATATATGCAACTTCGATAGTTTTTCTTGTGTTTTTCATACCGGTGTGTAAGATTTTGGTGCTGTTCCAATTAGGCATATGACCGTGTTGTGTAGCGTGTATT
>NW_027467723.1:1372444-1377444 GCF_046742065.1 Oratosquilla oratoria
TGGTAACATGTGAGACAATTCTTGGATTGATTTGTTAAAAGGCAATTTTATGCTTCTATTATCCCAATGATGATTCATGGCGGAATGGGAATCTGTTTTGTGAAAACTAATTTTGGCCTTGCTGAGAGCTTTTTGTAAAAACCACGGCGGGTATCCTAATTTTGTTAGTTGATTTTTCACTGAATTTAGTTCCAAATCTAAGTATTGGGAGCTACAAATTCTCAGAGCCCGTAAGAATAGGCCTGAAGCTACACTATATTTTATTTTGTCAGGATGGTGGCTAAAGAAATGTAGGTAGCTCCCTGTGTGGGTGGGCTTCCTATAAACTGTGAAGGACAGTGACTCCGCATTTCTTATTATTAAAATATCTAGAAAAGGTAATTTGTGATCTAATTCCCATTCCACCTTGAATTTAATATTGTTCGTTAGGTGATTGAGCTGGTTGTGAAATTCTTGGAATGATCCCCATTCATCATCCCACGCATTAGACTATATCGTAGAATTTGACAAGTTCTTGGCTTCAAATAATTATGATAAAGACCTACATTGTTTAAAAGGTATTCTCACGCATGGTATTTTGGATTGTTTTAAAAATGACTGTGGATTACCAAAGCGATACAAACTGGCTGTAGAAAATCTCACAAATCGTAAGGATGTCATCATATCCAGGGCAGATAAGGGAGGGAAATTAGTTATTCTTAATAACTTAGAATATGAAAACAAAGTTCATGATCTATTACAAGATAAAAACACATATGAACAACTATCAAAAAATCCTCTAAAAAGCACTGCTTCAGAATTTAACAAACATGCCATCAAAATCTTAGGCAAAGACACGTTCCAAAAACTGAAAGTCATTAATCCCCAGTTGCCCAACTTTTACGGTCTTCCAAAATTGCACAAAGACGGCATTCCCCTCAGACCCATCATATCAAATAGGAATTCTTGTACACATAAGACCTCAAAATGGCTCACACAAATACTATCACCGTATGTAGGTTGTTTCTCAGAGTCTCACATAAAAACACTCAGAAGACTTCATAAGAAAGATCAAAAGTCACAACCTACCTAGTAGTAGAAAATTACTAAGTCTAGATGTAGTTTCGCTATTCACCCAAATTGATGTAACGGTAGTCTTAGAGTTTTTGAAAGTAAAATTACAACCATACCAGAACCAGCTACCACTGCCACTAGATAAAATATTAAGTTTAACACAACTTTGCGTCAACACCAATGTTTTTTCATTCAAAGATCTTTATTATAAACAGAAATTCGGATGTTCCATGGGCTCTAATCTCTCGCCAGTTCTAGCCAACTTATATATGGAATATTTTGAATCAGTGCTATTACCGAAAATTAAACCACCCGCCATGTTTTGGCATAGATATGTAGATGATATCTTTACGGTTTGGGATGATGAATGGGGATCATTCCAAGAATTTCACAACCAGCTCAATCACCTAACGAACAATATTAAATTCAAGGTGGAATGGGAATTAGATCACAAATTACCTTTTCTAGATATTTTAATAATAAGAAATGCGGAGTCACTGTCCTTCACAGTTTATAGGAAGCCCACCCACACAGGGAGCTACCTACATTTCTTTAGCCACCATCCTGACAAAATAAAATATAGTGTAGCTTCAGGCCTATTCTTACGGGCTCTGAGAATTTGTAGCTCCCAATACTTAGATTTGGAACTAAATTCAGTGAAAAATCAACTAACAAAATTAGGATACCCGCCGTGGTTTTTACAAAAAGCTCTCAGCAAGGCCAAAATTAGTTTTTCACAAAACAGATTCCCATTCCGCCATGAATCATCATTGGGATAATAGAAGCATAAAATTGCCTTTTAACAAATCAATCCAAGAATTGTCTCACATGTTACCAAAGGAAAAGGTAAATTTTATCTTCCATTATCCTAATAATTTGTTCAGTAAAGTTGTCAATATACATCACAGATCCAAGAGTAATACAACTCCTGGAGTTTATAAATTACCTTGTTTAGATTGCAATGATGTATATTGGGGACAGACGGGTCGAGATCTCAATACCAGGGTTAAGGAGCACAAGAACTCTGTTAAATACGGACAGGAAAATTCCGCAGTATTTCAGCACGTCGCCAATAAAAACCACCGAATAAATTGGGACGATGCTGAAATAATTTATAAATCCAAATGTAGTTTCAGAAGAAAAATAGTAGAATCCTCCTTAATAAATAATTTCCCAAATTATAACATTTCCCATGGTCAATGGTCACCAGACTGTATTTCTTCTTTTGCCATAAATAAAATGTTACCATCAACATTAACGGTGGACAAAAATCACCAAGGCCCATGCAACGCCGGTCATGTGACCTGAGCCACCAAGATGCGAGCATGTTGACCTGAGCCACCAAGATGGGCGTGTTGACCTGAGCCTCGTCCCCTCATGTTACCTCACTGCTTTACTATAAATACACATTGTTCTGTACTTTGTAACTTATATCTGCCGAAGAGGATCACAGTAAGTGATCGAAATATACAGATCTCTATATCTTCGCTTATTCTTCTCCGAAAGTGGGTCATCAGTATTATGTATATATATGTATATATATATATATATATATATATATATATATATATATACATATATTTATATATATTATATATATATATTGTATATACATACATTTATACATATATATATATGTATGTGTATATGAACATACATAGACACACACACACACACACACACATACACACACACATACACACACACATACATACATACATACATACATACATACATACATATATATATATGTATATATATATATGTATATATATATATACAGTATATATATATATATATATATATATATATTTAAACTTTAATATATATGTATATATATATATACATATACATATACATATACCTATATATATACATATAATTTCCCTCCTCTGATCCTGCTACAAGTGCAGTGTCGTCAATAAACAACAACTGGCTTATCCCCTACTTTTCTCCATTTTCTTTAACCGTATCTAATCCCCGACCCATTACCCTTGCATTTATCTCTCGCACTACCCCATCCATGTATAAATTGAACGGCCAAGGCGACATAACATATCTCTGACGAAGTACCACCTTTACCTCAGACTACTCACTCTCTCTTAAAAGCTTTCCTTCTATCCCATATATCTACAATACCCCCTATCCTCTTTCACATTTACCAACTCCCTAAAATAATCTGCCCATTTTCCTCTTACTGCCTTCTGTAAGAGGCCGGTAGATAGAGGTAGGCAATTTAGGTAGATCGAGGGGTAGGAGAAAAGGAATGTAAAATCTATAGTCATTTTGTTAGGTTGTTATGATACAATGGCCGACTGTAGGCTCCATAGTTGCAGAATTGCAGAATGACAGAGTTGCCGTCTTGTGTTTGTAAATATGAATTGGGATATTGCTTGTATATGTAAACAATACTGATGTAGCAAAAATTGTAAGCGTATAAGCCATTTCCGTTACGACTAAATGCTTACGTAAGTAATATCGTTGAAACAGTATAACAGCCTCTCTGATTGGAGAAAAAGGTGGAGGAAAAAAATTATTGGCACAGGGAGGTAAAGTCACGCCCTTAAGGAGTGGCACTTGTTTGAGAAGTAAAAGGATATTGGATGAATGAAATAGTAACGTCAGAACGAAGTTGTGGCATGACGTATTGTAGAGGGATCCCGAACGGGACTCCCTTGGTGTAGCTCACACAACCAAGTAGTAGAATGAAGATAAGAAAAATAAATTTAATTTAATTCACCCCTCAAGCTTTGAGTGAAGGACTAGGCATGGGGCCTAAAGAAGAATGAAAATTTGCTAAGAACTTCTTTAGAGATTAATGCAACTGGCGCTAACACCTTCTCTTCCATTATCATCTATGCATCTGCACCTTTGACCTTTTCTTCTCTAATTGATCCGCCTCCTCTTCCTCTCTTAATTTCTTTCCAAAACATCTTTTTATCAATTTCAAAATTTTATGTCATACTTTTACCCCATTTCACATCTGCTCTCCTCTTTGCCTCCTTTGTGTTATGCTTTACATTTCTTCTCTTTTTGTACATCTCATATGATTCCTTCGTCCTATTTTGTAACCAATCTGTGAATGCTTATTTCTTCTCTTCTACAACCTTCTTTCTTTCCTCATTCAACCACTCACTACCCTTCCTTTTATTTCCTTTAGTCCTTCTTGTTCCACACACCATCTCTGCACACCTTGTGACTCCCTCCTTGAACCATCCCCATCCCTCCTTCACTCCTACTTCTACTCTATCCTTCACTCCCTCCCACTCCTCTCTCAGCTTCTTTTTGTACTCCTTCTACTTTTCTTTCTCGTTTAAGGAGTTCATTTTAAGCCCCTCCCTACTATTTGTCCTTTTCCTCTTTCTCCATCTATCCTCTACTCTCAACTTACCTTGCACCAAAAAATTATCTGATGTCCCCATACTCTCTTCCCTTAGAACATTTACATCCTTAACTCTCCCTGCTATTCTCCTGGCTACCATTGTATAGTCCATTAACGCTTTATCTACCACCCTTCCATCCATCACCCTCTCCCATGTGTACTTATGCTTGACTTTCTTCCTAAACACTGTATTTGCTATCATCAACCCTCTAGAAACATTTCCACCATCAACTCTCCACTACGATTTTTCCTGGAACTCCTCACTTCCCAACTACGTCTATTGGTTCATTTCCTACCCTGGCATCAAGGTTTCCCAATACCACTACATTGACATTTCTCCCTAAATTCTCTCTGCACTTATTTAAATCCTCCCTTTCCTCTAAACTCTTCTTACTACCAGGCCCATATGCACCTACAAATAACTCACACCTTCTTCTTAGTTTCACCTTCATCCACATTCACCTTGAAGAATCCTCCTTCTACCACACGCTTACCTATCTCTTCACTTACTACTATAGCCACCCCTTCTCTCCCTCGTCCTCTCTTCACTCCTGAGATCCTCCTA
>NW_027467723.1:1399944-1407444 GCF_046742065.1 Oratosquilla oratoria
AAACTCATATTCAACCTGCCACCATCGTCATTCCTTCATTAAATGTTTCATTTAATATTGTCTTTCGTGATATGTCAACTTCACTGACAATAACGTCAATGGGTCTTCTTGCCGAGTTGCCAGACTTCTCCATAAGAGAACGATAAGAAGTGAAACATTCTGATAAAGGGGTTTGTTTAAATAGATCATTGTTCTCGGGGTGAAAATGGCATTTGAATAGGTTCATGATATTGTATTCAAATGTGTGTCAGTTCTTTTCAGAGTTCTTCGTTTACATGACAACGTGTCAAAGAATAAAAGTATATGGGGTAGACAACTGTACAGTACATACTCATTCCTAAGACTTTTTCTTACCGTATGGCACTATACATTTAGTTATGGTTGTCGTAAGGCGATTTTATTCATCGATTTGTTTCATATATATATATATATATATATATATATATATATATATATATATATATATATATGTATGTATATATATATATATAAATGTATATATATATATAATATATATATATGTATATATATATGTATATATATATATATTATATATATATATATATATATATATATAATATATATATATGATGAAGGTGAAAAATAAAGTCACGGGTCTAGTTCCAAGTTTTTTATTTTATTCCTGACCGGTTTCGCTCTATGCTTCTGAAGAAGTATAGAGCAAAACCGGCCAGAAATAAACTCAGAAACTCGGAACTAGACCCGTGACTTCTTTTTCCACCTTCATCAACTTTTTTTTTCTCTCTCTCTCCATGACACACGTTGGCTAGGAACTTAACAAAAAAAATTACCGTTCTTGTTATTACTATCACTCACGTCTCTTATGAGAGACACAGCCAAGCCCATCAAAGCCTCAATTAGGGGGGGTAATTGGCAAAAAGCAGTTAATTGACCTAATTTGGTGCGATTATAGGCAATGCTTTCACATGCACCAAACCTACCCTTACAGTCCTGATAACGTCACCACCTGTGCTGTTACAGAACTTTTCTGCTCTATTGAAGAACTCAGTAGGGAACAGTGACATCTATCTCACATCAGATGCAACCTTGAGGGGCTGGCATTCGGTCACCGGACTGGGACTAAGATATCTCCTTATCAACTTGAACTGTATCATTTATTTATTTATTTATTTTCATTTTTGTTTTTTACACATAGAGAGTTGACAACCGGCGACTGATCAAATATCCCGGAGATATGGAAACAGTTCTACACTCACACAACGTAAAACCACAGTGAAAAAAAAATCTCTGAGATATCTGGAGGATGTAAAAACACAAGAACATAAGAATCAAGGAGACTGCAAGAGGTCAAAAAGCCTACACTAGGTAGTTCCATGTCCCTTACTACCTTTCATCCCCACCCATAAAATTGTCTAGTCATATCATAAAACAACTTATAGTTCCAGCGTTCACCGCTTTGTGAAAAAGTCTGTTTAAAGAACCATTAAAGAACTCGACTTGTTTTGACCATTTTTTCCAAGATTTTATGTTAGAATTGGTAGACACAACACTGTTCTACGAAGGTTTACAAAGGATGAGCATACCGACAGGAGACCTTTTGGTCCATATCTAGGTCGGATGCAAAAAAAAACCAATATAATCAAATCATAATAATGATAGATAAATAAATACATAAATGAATAAATAAAAACTATAATAATGTATATAATAAATAAAATACATAAATAAATGCATAGGTATAGTTAAATAATAAACAAACAGGTAAAAGTAAATAGTAATAAATTGACATATAACTAATAATAAATGAGAATCAATCAAATAATAATAATAAACAGACAAATAATAACAAAACAAATAAACAAATACTATAGAATAAATTATATTACAGCATTTTGCTTATGTGCTTATCTAAATGAATCTTAAAGCTTCCAACTAAGCTACATTGCACTGCCTCTGCAGGATGTTTATTCCATTCATTAACTACACGGTTGGCGAAGTTGTTTCTACCCACCTCCAAATTAAATCTATTTCCAGACAGTTAGGGACCATTGCTTCTTGTCTGATTCTCATTCAGTGTGAATTTTTTTTTCACTTTTGATGCTGTCAATTCCATTTAGAATCTTAAATACCTGTATCAACTCACCTCTGAGTCTACGCTTTTTTAAGGAAAACAGATTCATACGTTTTAGTCGATTTTCGTATGATTTATTTTCTATACCTAGAATCAGTTTTGTGGCTCGCTGTTTTACTTTTTCTAATCCGTCAATGTTTTTAATGAGATTCGGTGACTATATGGAAACAGCATATTCCAAATGTGGACGAACTAACGATTTAAATATCTTGTTAATGACTGATGGACTTTTGAAGTCAAAAGATCGTGCTATCAGTCCTATAATCCTATTTGCTTTCTCAGATGCCGAAATACACTGCTTAGATGATTTGAGATCGCTAATGATAATTACGCAGAGATCCTTTTTACTATCCACTTTTGTTGACGAATTTCCAAATAACTTGTCATCGTACTTACTTTCAACTCATGGTCAGGACTCGAATCCGGGACCAGATGGCTCCACTGCACCCCCTTGCCCACTGCGCCATGGAGCGACGGCCAGTGGGCAAGGGGCCATCTGGTCCTGGATTCGAGTCCTGACCATATGTGTTGAAAATATAGTCTGGTCCGACCAATAGGCCACGAGGTATTGATCGTACTTACTGTTATTTTTACCTATTTGCATTACCTTGCATTTACTTGTGTTAGATTTAATAAGCCACTTTTCAGACTATTGCTGTAATTTATCTAAATCTTTTTCAATATCTAATTGGTTTAAATGATCATTTTTCATTCCGCACAGTTATGTATCATCAGCAAATTTGGAAAATGTAGATTTTGGTCTGTGGTTTATATCATTTATATATACTTTGAATAGAAGTGGCCCAAGAACAGAACCCTCAGGAACTCCACTCGTAACATTTTTCCATCTAGAAGTTTTGCCATTTAAAACAACTCTCTGTTTTTTATCATTCAACCAATTACTAGTCCAATTTAAAAGGCTGCCGCTTATTCCATGTGAAGCTAATTTAGTAAGTAGTCTTTCGTGGGGGACGGTATCAAAAGCTTTTACAAAGTCTAGATATATTAAATCTATATTATTTCTTTTGTCATAATTCGAGATAACAGTTACTTTCTAAATGATGTTCGATAGTATCTCTGATGATAGTTTCCATCATCTTTCCTACGACTAAAGTCAAACTTTATTTACTTTCTTTTTGTCACCTTTTTTGAATATGGGAGTAACGTTAGCTAGCTTCAATTCTCTTGGGACATTTCTGGATATAATGGATTTCTTGAAAATAATTTCTAATGGAACAACAACCTTATTTTTAATTTCCTTTAAGATTCTTCGATGCCAACCGTCAGGCCCTGGTGTTTTATTACTTTAAGTTCCTCTATACACGTTTTATTTTTATTTATTTATTATTATTATTATTTCTTTTTTTTACAATTATCGTAGTAAGTTTACCCTAGACTTTTCACATGTTTCAGTTTGGAGTTCACTTTGAGGTGTTTCCTTTACGAATACCGAGCTAAGATAATTGTTTAAAATATCCCACATTCCTTCATTTGAATATTCAAGTTGACCGTCAGCAGATAATAGTGGACCAATGTGATTCCTAACAACCTTTTTATCTCTAATGTAACTATAGAATTCTTTGGGATTCTCTTTGGATTTATCAGCGATATTCATTTCGTATTGTCGTTTTCGTTTTTTCATTGTCTTTTTTAAATCTCTCTGTATTAATACATAACTTTGATAGTCATTAGATGCACCCGAGCACTTGTATTTCTTATAAGCCTGTCTCTTTTTAGCAATACTTTTTTCAGTTTCTTTGTCAAGCCATTTTGGGCGAGCCTGATTTGGGGGACGTCTGTCCTTAAAAGGGATGTAAGTATGAATCATCTTAGTAAGCGTATTTTGAAATATTTCCCACATCTGATCTACAGGTCTTTCGCTTAATTTTGCCTCCCAATCTGTAAGCTGAAGCTCCTGACGTAGTCCTATGAACTGAGTTTTACTGAAATCGGGTATTTTAGAAACACAAGTATCTATTCTAAAAAATGTTAGTAGTTTGAATCTAAGTTGTGATCGTTATTTGCAACAGTTTCACCGACTTCTACATCGGTTATCATGCTTTCGTGGCTAGTGATCAATAGATCGAATAAATTTCCATGTCTTGTGGGCTCTTTTACATGCTGAACTAAGCAATTGTTACCAAGAAAATCAATCAAGTGACTACCTAAATGGCCATGTTCAAGGGCCATCCAATCAATGTAAATAAAATTGAAATCACCCATTATCAATAAGTCCTGGTGAAACTAGAGTGTTATTGAAACAACAGTTTGTCGTCTGCTAATGATAATGTCTTTGGCCTATACATTACAACTATATTCATTTTTGTCCATTTGCTTGGGTTAACTCTACCCACAAACTATCATATGCATCCTGTTTCACTTTCTCTAAAACACAAGCATGGACATTGCTTTTAACGTACAACAGAACACCCCCACCTTTATTGTGGTTTCTATCGTGATGAAAGTGTTTAAATCCTGCAATATTAAATTCAACTTCAAACTCTTTACCATTTAACCATGTCTTGGTTATTCCTATCATATCGGGATTTTAGCTTTTGACATACGCCTGTATTTCTTCAAATTTGTTCCTAATACTACGAGCATAAAGTACATGGTTTTAAGAAACTCGTGATTATTTCTTTTTGACACGTTTTGGGTTTCAATATCATGCCTGACATTATAATTTTCTTCTTTATTGGCACCTTGCTCTGTATTGATATTTGGTCCTTCATTTACATTCAATGCCTCATTAACATTTCCCCCTTCACGGACATCTAGTCGCTCACGGTCTTACGAACTCTTTTGTACACTTTGCCCCCTTACGTCACCTAAAATTATATTTTGTCCTATAGTGACATTATATCCTACTCAGAATGAGTCATATAGTGTTTTGATTTTTTGTAGTTATTTCATTCTTCATTTTATTATTATTTCTTTTACTTAACGCTGTCTTATTTTATTATACTAGGTTTATTCTTTACTTTGTTTTAGTTATAATCTGTATATTTTTTTTATTTTATTCTATTGTAGCTTAGTTTAGTTTAGTTTACCTTATTTTATCTATATTCTATTTCATTTTCTTTTATTCTTTTGTAAAATAAAGGATTTGGACCATCCTACATTGTTTACCAGTGATTGGCTGGCCAAATGATGTCCAATTAATATAACTGCACTGTATTTGCAAATGCATCTATTTGCAATGCAGCCTTGCTATTCAGGCTTGTGGTCAACAAAATCAAAGTGAAAAGAAGCAGGAAAATTAAGTTTATTAAAAATAAGAGAAAACATAAGAAAACTTTCGTTATATATTCTTAACACTTCTGCAAAGGCCTTCAGTCTGCCCTCAATAGAAAGAACAAATTGAATGATAAAATAGGAAAGGATAAGATCGAATTATATAAAATAAAATAGAATAGAATTAAATAAGATAAGATAAAATGAAATGAAATTAAATGAAATAAAATAAAATAAAATAAAATAAAATAAAATTAAGTTAAATTAAATTAATTGAATAAAAAGAAGTCATATAAAACAATATTGATAAAGTAAAACACAAGATAAAAGCAATCAAAATAGAAAAATTCTATAAACAAAACAAAACAATAAACAAATAAAACATAAAACAATTAATCACTTAAACAATAAATATCTATATACCAATAGGCCTCAATCCCCATATATGGAAGGTAGCCAGCCAAGGCTTGAACCAACTCTCCACCCATTCCACCCCATTCATGACCAAATAATAAAAATGGAAATATTTTTCCTTTCTAGCCATCCAATTGTCGAAAACGATTCATTAACTAGACATACGATACCAAATTGGCACACCTGCACAATTGTACGTTCTATCCCACTGTCCATCCAAACCACCTCCTACAAGCAACGCTTTAGTCAGTCAGTCTATCAGTCTCTCTCTCACTTTCTCTCTCTCTCTCTCTCTCTCTCTCTCTCTCTCTCTCTCTCTCTCTCTCTCTCTCTCTCTCTCTCTCTCTCTCTCTCTCTCTCTATTTCTCTCCCTCTCTCTTTCTCTCCCTCTCTCCCTCCCTCCCTCTCTCTTTCTCTCAAAAGATTACAAAGGAGGAGCATGACGACAGGAGACCTTTTGGTGCATAACTAGGTTAGATGCGAAAAAATTATGATAATAATAAATAGATAAATAAACAAATAAATAATTATAGCAACATGAATAATTATAAACAAAATAAGTAAATGCATAGGTATACTTAAATAATAAACAAACTGGAAAAACAGTAATAACAAATTTACAGATAAATGATACTAAATTAAAATCAAGCAAATAATAATAAACAGACAAATAATAACAAACAAACAAATAATACCAAATCAATGGCAGGTATTACAGCATCTTGCTTGGGTGTTTATCTAAACGAATCTTAAAGCTTCGAACTGAACTACATTACACGGCCTCTGTAGGAAGTTTATTCCATTCATTAACTACACTTCCAGGTTAGATCTATTCCCTGACAGTTTCAGACAATTATTTCTTGTCAAATTCTTATTCAGTATGAAAATGTTGTCACTTTTTATGTTGTCAATTTCCTTTAGAATCTTAAAGACCTGTATCAAGTCACCTCGGAGTCTACGCTTTTTTAAGGAAAACAGATTCATATGTTTTAGTCGATTTTCGTATGATTTATTTTTGATATTTGGAATCAGTTTTGTGCTCGTCGTTGTACTTTTTCTAATCTTTCAATGTCTTTAATGAGATTCGGTGGCCATGCGAGAGCAGCATATTCCAAATGTGGACGAACTAACGATTTATCTAGCTTGTTAATGAGAGATGGACTTTTGAAGTAAAAAGATCGTACAATCAGATCTAGAATCTTATTTGCTTTCTTAGAGGTTCAAATTCACTGTTCCGATGATTTCAGATCGTTACTGATAATTATGCCGAAATCCTTTTCACTATCCACTTTTGTTAACGAATTTCCAAATTATTTGTAATCGTATTTACTGTTATTTTTACCTATGTGCATTACCTTGCATTTACTTGTGTTAAATTTCATTGGCCACTTTTCAG
Source organism: Oratosquilla oratoria (assembly GCF_046742065.1). Taxonomy (NCBI): domain Eukaryota; kingdom Metazoa; phylum Arthropoda; class Malacostraca; order Stomatopoda; family Squillidae; genus Oratosquilla; species Oratosquilla oratoria. Next base: position 1,407,102 of record NW_027467723.1, read on the forward strand.
ACCACTGCTGTAGTTTGGATAAATCTTCTTGAATATCTAATTGGTTTAAGTGATCATTTGCCATTCCGCACAGTAATGTATCATCAGCAAATATGGAGACAATAGATTTTAGTCCGTGGTCTATATCATCTATATATACTATGAATAGAAGTGACCCAAGAACGGAACCCTCAGGAACTCCACTCGTAAAAATTGTCTATCTAGAAGTTTTGCCATTTAGAGCAACTCAATGCTTTCGATCATTCAACCAATAATCCAACTTAATAGGCTACCGCTTATTCCGTGTGAAGCTAATTTAGTAAGTAGTTTTTCGTGGGGGACGGTATCAAAAGCTTTTACAAAT
>NW_027467723.1:1412444-1414944 GCF_046742065.1 Oratosquilla oratoria
AAGTCTAGATATATCAAATGTATATATATATATATATATATATATATATACATACCTGTACATATATATATATATATATATACATACATATATATATATATATATATATATATATATATATATATATATATATATATATATATATATATATACATACCTGTACATATATGTATATATATATATATATATATATATATATATATATACATATGTATATATATATATACTCGTATATACATATACATATATACATATAACCGTTCGACTCATGACTACCACTTTCAACAACAACAACATCTCAATGCTGTTGAAGAATTCGTCCATAAACAAAGGGTACCTTCTTCATCTCCCAATCCTCCTACTCCTCCTCCTCCTCCTCTTTCTCTTCCTCCTCCTCCTCTTCCTCTTCTTCCACTCGCACCTACACTTCGATATAAGTTATTTACCAAAATTCAACAAAGTTGAAATGGATCACCAAAACTATTTAAGTATTTTTTCTTTAAAGAATTAATGCAGTTTTTTTTTCGAAAATACTATGGACTATCGCAGGACCTAAATCATTTCGCTAAAAGAACAAAGTTGGGTCTACGAATATTAGTTGAATAATTCATCGAGTTGGAGTGGAGTTGAAGAGGAGGAGGAGGAGGAGGAGGTGGAGGGAGGGGGAGGAGGGGGAGGAGGGGGGAGGAGGAGGGGGGAGGAGAGGGGAGGAGAGGGGAGGAGGTAGGAGGAGGAGGAGGGAGGAGGAGAAGGCACGATTGAAAAATAAAAATAAAACATGGGAGGAAAGGGCGGACGAGAAAAGAAGAGTGATGTAAGAGTAAGACAAGAAGGGAAGAGGGAGGAGGGGAGAAAGAGGAGGGAGGAGGGGAGAATTTGGAGAGAAGATGGAGGAGGGAAGAGGAAGGGAGATGAAGGAGGAGGGAAGAGGGGGTGGGAATAGGGAGGAGGGATGAAGGAGAAAAGAAGTGGGATGAGGAAGGAGGAAGGAGGAAGGAGGGATGAGGGAGGAAGGAGGAGGGAAGAGGAAAGAGGTAGGAGGGAGGAGGGAAAAGGGAGGAGGGAAGAAGGAGGAGGGAAGAGTAAGGAGGGAATAAGAAGGAGGGAATAAGAAAGAGGGAAGAGAGGATAGGGATGAGGAAGAAGGAAGGAGAGTGGGAGTAGGAAAATGAAGAAGGAATGAGGGAGGAGGAAAGAGGGATGAAGGAGAAGAGAAGATGGAGGAGTGAAGAGGGAAGGGAAGAGATGGGGGAAGAAAGAGGAGGGAAGAAGAAAGAGAAAAGAGGGAGGAGGGAAGAGGGAGGAGAGTGGGAGGAGCAAAATGAAGAAGGAAAGAAGGAGGAGGGAGGAGGGGAGATGGAGGAGGTGAGAGGGAGGAGGGAAGAGGAAAGAGGGGAGAGGGAGGAGGGAAGATGGAGAAGGAGGAGGGAAGAGGAAATGAGGAGGAGGAAATGAGGAAAAAATTGGGAGGAGGAAAATTAAGAAGGAAGGATGGAGGAGGGGAGAAGGAAAGGTGAAGGAGGAAAGAGAGAGGGGGAAGAGGGAAGAGGGAAGAAGTAGGAGGGAAGAGGGAGGAGGAACTAGGGAGAAGGGAAGAGGGAGGAGGGAAGAGATATGAGAAGAGAAGAAAAAGGTAAGATGTAAGAGGGAATAGGGATAAGGAAGGAAGAGAGTGGAAGAAAGAAAAGGAAAAAGGAAGAAAAGGGGGAGGAGGAGATGAAGAAGGAAATGGAGAAGAAACCAAATGAGAAGATAAAAGAGGAGGAGAAGAGTAGACGCGGAGGAGTGGAGGAGGAACTGAAAGAAATGAAGGAAGAAGTGAAAGAAATGAGGAAGAATAAAGAGGAAGAGGAAGGAAGGCCTGTACAAATTAGACAAATTAATCTAAGGAGAAAGAGAAGGAAAAGAATGAAGAGGAGAAGGAAGAGGGGGAAGAGGATAAGGAAGATAAGGAGGAGGAGAAGAAGATACAGAAGAAGAGCAAGGAGGTGGAGGATGAGAAAGGAGGAAATACAAAAAGGAGTAGGAGGAGGAGGAGGGACAGAAAGGAAGAGGAAAAGGTGTAACCATTACCTATAACCCCACATATTGCAACAACACCTATGGAAAACAACACCGCAACATACATACGAACATACACACATGCCCCTAAGCTCTACCTTCCCATGACCAAACCGTAAAATATCCCTGATTCCTAAGAACACCTTTTACTCATACACACTATATTGCGTACTTTAGATTAATAACAATAGTTATTAAATAACCAGAAATAACTACACATCCTTATAATGACAATTATTGTAAAATGAATCAATATCCAAAATGTGTATCACCAGAATAAAATGCAAACTATTTATAACATGCAAACTCCCCAAAATACCTATGTCAGCATTTTTTTTTTTTTCACATGACCACAGATGGCATAGAGGAGTTGGCAGTCATTAGGTGGAAGGCAGACCGGGAAGGTTTGCAGTTGTACTCTAGGATTTGTTAAGAGGTC
>NW_027467723.1:1427444-1429944 GCF_046742065.1 Oratosquilla oratoria
GGAAAGTTGGATGGAAAAATGAGAAATAAGAAGAGAGGAATGAGAAATCATGAATACGATGACGGAGAGGCAATAAAATAGAAAGAGAAAAGTCAGGTCTGGGGGAGGTATTCGTGAGAAAAATAGGAAGTGGAAATAGAGAAAGTGGAAAAGAAGGAGAAGGTGTGGAGGTTGAGGCGAAAAGGGAAGAAAAGCGGAAAGCGGAAATGCATATGATGAACTTTGTCAAGCGTTCATGCTTGACTTTGAATAGCTGGAAAAGGACTTAATTTACAAAACTCTAGATTTCTCTAGGAACCTAAACAACGTGTCTAATATCTATAAAGACTTAACTTCTCTTAGTTTGTCATTCAGCTTTTCAATATACGGCGCAAAGGTAATTTGATATTTGGAAATTCAAAAAAAAAGTCTAACCAAAGTCGTTTCTTCTAAAACGAACGTGCAAGAGGTGTCGAGAATTTGTCCAGTGTGAAGTTGCCTTTCTACGTTTGACATATCTTCGTGTGTGACTGTGTGAAAAGATTCGTTCTTTGTGCCTGTCCAGGAGTTGGGCGTATAAAGATGAGATGTGTTGGCGCCGTTGCAGCCTTCTATTGAAAGGAAAAGACAATGGAGATTGAATGCTTGTGAGATCACTTGGAGAGAAAACTAAGTTTATGGTATTTACAAATGCATTGTAAAATATAAATTAATAAATAAATAGGGAAACAGATAGATAGGTAGATAGGTCGGTAGATAGGTAGATATATAGGTAGACAGGTAGGTAGGTAGAGAGACAGAGATAGATAGATAGGTCGGTAGATAGGTAGATAGGTTGACAGATAGGTAGGTAGAGAGACAGAGATAGATAGATAGATAGATAGATAGATAGATAGATAGATAGATAGATAGATAGATAGATAGATTGACAGACAGACAAATAGACAAACTGATAGACAGGTAGAATCAATAGGTGGATAGATATATAAATGAAGAGATAAATATAGATAAATAAATTGATGCATTAATAGATTGATAGATAAATGGGAATTTAATTAATTGATTAATTGATTAACTAACTAATCAATTAAACAATCAAATAGAATGAATATAAATCAAAAATATATTGAAAAAAAAATAAAAAAGAGAAGATAAACAAGGAAGTAAAATTATAAAGTTAAAAGAGAGAAGAGAAGAAACGGGAGCAAAGCCAAAGACAGGACAGAAGGAACATAACAAGGATAAGGAAGAGTTGTGCCGGGAACAGGGAGGTCCCTTCTTCCCCGAGGTACTGAGATGGGTGGAATAGTTGAATAGGATTTACTTGTTTATGAATGATTTGATCTGGCCAGCCCCTTTATAATGGGGAAAATGCCTTTGGTTTATATGCGAATATATATATATATATATATATATATATATGTATGTATGTATATATATATATATATATATATATATATATTATCAACCACAATGCACTTTAATTCTAAGCCATCTAGGCGCATGCAGAAATTGAAACGTAGTGCGCCCGAGGACTCGAATCTCATGCGGCCAGAGCGTTACCAGTACCGAGTGACTAGACCAATACACCATCTCTCTTGATGGTGTATTGGTCTAGTCACTCGGCACTGGTAACGTTCTCGCCGCATGAGGTTTGAGTCCTCGGGCGTACTACGTTTCAATTTCTGTATGTGCCTAGATGGCTTGAAATTAAAGTGCAATGTGGTTGAGAAAAATGTATCTCTAATCACTGGGACCCATTCAGCGTTGTACACACACACACACACATACACACACACACACACACACACACACACACATATATATATATATATATATATATATATATATATATATATATATATATACGTATACACATATCTGTATTTATTTTGTTTTTACAATCTGTGATAGGTTTTGTCTTTGGTCCTTTTATTCGACATTTTTCCCTCATGCAAAAACAAAGCTCTTAGCCTATGTATATTTCCGTATTCTGTCTGTATTCTTCCTGTGAAAAAAATACCTCCACAGTGAAATTCTAAAATCTTGTTTTTCCAACACTTGCGCGCGCAGTGACACTCAGTTCTGGTTTTGTTTAATTTCTTAAACTATGTGTACTATTCTAGGTATATACACTGGGGAGCATATACACAAAATACATATGCTTTTGTATACATACACCCATGTATGTGTATGTGTATCGCATCGCTCCAAATGTGGACATAAGCCAAGACCGAGATCGAGTTCGAGACCGAGATCGAGAACAAGGCTGAAACCGTGGTCGCGGCCAAGACGGAGACCAAGCCCGTAACCGAGGCCGAGACCAAAGCCGGGACTGAGACCGAGACCGAGACTGAGATCGAGATCAAGATCAAGACCGAAACTGGGACCGAGGCCGAGACCGAGACCGAAACCGAAACCGAAACCGAAACCGAAACCGAGACCGAGGACAGGACCGTGACAGAGACCGAGACCGAGACCGAGACCGAGACAGAGACAGGGACAAAGACAGAGAGAGAGA
>NW_027467723.1:1444944-1449944 GCF_046742065.1 Oratosquilla oratoria
GGAGGTTTATGTAGTATCCCCAGAAGTCGTGTAGTATTTTTTGTGACTTAAGAATTAATATGATTAAACAAACCATTGTATGTATCCATATATATTATTTACATTTGTGAAATTAATGTTGTCACAAACCATGATAGCTTTTGTAAGAAGAAAGCATGTTTATGGAAAATTATTGTATAATCTTACCAAATGTTAAAATATTAGTTATTTTCATTTAATTTTTGTGTGGGCGGAAATAGTTAATTCACAAACTCCTGCGTTTTTGCTGATAAACCTCTATAACTATATATATTCTGCATATGAATAAACTAGATACATTTCTTCACCTTTCAGCTGTAGACATTTACTGTCAATCCTCACACACACACACACACACACACACACACACACACACACACACACACACACACACACACACACACACATGCACATACACACGCACACAAAAGAATGTGTACACATGATATTTGTGTTTGTGTATGCATGTATTTTCAAAGTAGGATTTCCCAACTTTAGGAGGTGGGGGCGCACACCTAGGAGGTGGAGTATTTAAAGCTATATTTAATTTAAAAAAAAAAATTGGTTAGGGTTAAGGGTTAAAGTTAGGTGGTTTATGGTGAGGGAACACGCCACTATTGTAGTCCCCCCTTAAGTTATTATTTTTGTAACATAAGAATCAATATAATTAAACAAACCATTGCATGTGTTCATAAAGATTATTTATATTTGTGAAATTAATGTTGCTACAAACCATGATAACTTTTGTAAGAAAAATCATGCAAATGTAAAATGATTGTATAATTTTACCAAATGTTGAAATATTGCTTATTTTCATTTAATTTTAGTGCGGCGAAAATTTATTATTTACAAACTCTTCCTAGGTTTTTCTAAATAAACCCCCATAACCATATATATTCTGAAGATAAATAATGTAGATACATTTCTTTACCTTTTAGCTGTAGGCATCTATCCACACACACACTCACACACGCACGCAAATGAATGTGCGCATGGTATTTGTGTTTGTGTATGCATGTATTTTCAAACTAGGGTTTCCCAACCTTCGGGTAGGGGGGCACACATCTGGGAGGGGAGTGTTTAAAGCTATATTTCATAAAAAAAAAGATATTTTGGTTAGGGTTAAGGGTTAACGTTAGGTATGGTAAGGCTAGGTTAGGGGTTATTCACGAACTTGCAGCAACGCGCGGGTAATTGGCTAGTATATATATATATATATATATATATATATGTATATATATATAATATATATGTATATATACAAATATATATATATATATATGTATATACATATACATACAAGTAAACAAATATATAAGTACAAAAAACAACTGAGTACAATCTTATCACATGCATTCATACCTGAGTTACGCTTCTGTGGATAAAAGCTGACAAAGTTGTGATCATGCAACCGCCCCGCAGTGCCTAGTGGGTAGGCGTCAGCAAAGCCGTGCCGGCTCGCCAGCTCGTGTATGAATTTGTAAAGAACAAAATAAACAAAAGGCTAAATAAACAAGTTCTCAAAAAGTCGGTAGATTATTTACACACGTGGAAGTAAATAGAAACAAAGGACGGGGAAAGAGAAGGGAAGAAGGAAGAAGGAGGGAGGAGAGAGGAATGGAAAGAGAAGAGGGGAAAGACAGAAGGAATGAAAGAAGGAAAGAAAGGAAGGAAGGAGGGGAAGAAAGGAGGGAAGAAGTCTGGGAAATAAGGAGGAATAAATGAATGGAAGAAGGGAAGAAATTAGGAAAGGAAGAAGTAAGAGGAGAAACGGTGAAAAAAATATTAATAGAAGGGAGGGAGGGCTTGGAATTAAGGCGGAGTAGATGAATGGAAGAAAGGGAAAAAAGGAGAAAATTAAGAAGCAAGAGGAGAAACGAGAAAGTGATAAAGAATAGTAGAAGGGAGTTAGATAAGTAGGGAGATGAGTGAAGGAGGAAGGGAGGGAGGGATGAGAAGTAGGAAGAAGAGGAAGAGGAGGATGAGAAGAAGGGAAGGAGGGAAGAAGGGCAGGAGGGAAAGAGGGAAAGAGGGAAAGAGAGAAAGAGGGCTGGAGGGAAGGAACAAAGGAGGGAAGGAAGCAAGGAGAGAGGGAAGGAGGGAAGGGGGGAATAAGGGAATGGGAGAAGGAAGGAGGGAGGGAAGGAGGGAAAGATGGAAGGAGGGAAGATGGGATGGAGAGAAGGAGGAAAGGAGAGGAGGGATGGAGGGAAGGGGTGGAGGGAAGAAGGGAAGGAGAGAAGGAGGGAAGGATGGATGAAGGCATGAAGGGATGGATGGAAGGAGGGGAAGAGGGAAAGATCTTCCATCTGGTATGGTATTTGCAGTGACCTTGGAACTTGTAGAATTTCTGGGTCAGAATTGGAATTCTGGTTCTCGATTTCAGATTCCCAGACCCGGTGGGAAGGGATTGTGTGGGTTATTGGGTGTTGTGGGGGGATATGGGGGCTTGTCTATGTATTAGTTAACTCACTGAGTTTTATGTCACAACATTACATAATCTCACGCACCCTTCTCATGTATATTGTCAAGCTCTCGGAAATCTCCCAGTCAGACACTTGATCCATCCCAACACAACATTCCTTGCAAATGTTGAGAGGATCATCGAGTAATGACATTTCATTTTATTATATATGTATATATATATATATATATGTGTGTGTGTGTGTGTGTGTGTGTGTGTGTGTGTGTGTGTGTGTGTGTGTGTGTGTGTGTGTGTGTGTGTATATATCTTTTTCCGTTTGTTGATACCAAATAATTATCATGCGAGGGTTACTACTGATCAGGCCATTAAGGCAGAATAATCATAGAGATTTTCTCTTCGTCGGATGAAATATTGTCGAAATATTCATGGAACTAACGACACAGTGAAATATGAGAATAAAAAATATATAAAAAAATATATTATCATGAGCCAGGCTCTAGAAACAATTTTTGAGAGTAATGATGATGCTAATCACTATCAATTAACCATGGTATTCGGGATAGTGAACAGGAGGGTGGGGTTGTTAATGTATACATTGTATGTGTATATGTATATGTATATGTATATGTATATGTATATATATATATATATATATATATATATATATACATATATATATGTATGTATATTAGTGAATTTAGGGAGCAGGTTTTCATCGAGACACTTTCTATTAGATATCACAGCATACTCAGTGTTCGTGATCTTTTTCTTAAAACATTCGGCTCTTCTAATCATTCTCTTCTTGGAACTAGGTAAATAAATAATATTTCCGATTGAGTCCATTGTGGTTGGATATGAAAACTAGAACATTACGTTTCGCCTATACCTTAGGCATCTTCTGGTAATTTTATTTTTAAAGCTACATACATGCTTATAAATGCAAAAATGGGATATTGGGAGAGATGGTAGTTCAAGAGTGTTACAGGTTTCATCTTTGTGGTATGACGCGAGGGTGCCCCGAAAAATTCCAAATGTCCGCACATGTTTTACTGGATGTTGATATCTGGCATTTGGTTTCTTATCCAAACTGCCTCCAGATATTTCAGTTTTCTTTTATCATTGGTCTTTGAAAATATGACTATGTTTTCGCTTAGTTGGTCTCGTGATATGATATTGTTGTGTGTTTTTGTGATGTGAGATTTAATAGCACCGTTTTGCATGTGAAATGTCAGCCTTTGTGATAATGTTTGCATTGTGTGGCCTATGTACTCTTCGTTGCAAAGCACACCGTCTTCGTTAAGATTACATGAGCACTTGTACACAACGTGGTTTTGTTTTAATCTGTTTCTAGTGGCAGTCATATTATTTTTCATAACAAGAGACGAAGTTCTAGGATTGCGGTGATAAATAATTAGATTCAGTTTATACCCTTGTTCTTTGGGCTTACAGTTCTTGTATATTATGTCTTTCAATACTTTTTCATCTGTTTTATAAGCAGGGGACATTGTATTTTGGTCATAAATGTTTAATTCATTCACTTTATTATCTACCTTAATAATGTTGCTATTGGATTTTTCCATATTAATCTTAATCTCTTTGTCAATGTCTGTCATTGTGAATCCATTATCAGTAAGAATTTGTTTTACTCTATTTAGTTCTTGGTGGAGAAGGAGCCAATTTGAAGACATTTTAAAGGCTTTTGTGACATAAGCACGTATCATATTTCATATTATGAAGGGCATTCACTCGAGCCATTCAGACATCTTCTTGGGTTGCTCGTTTTCTATAGACACTAGTGATGAATGCACCTTCTGAGCCATCTACCTATACATCTAAAAAAGGGATTTTGTTATCAACGCTCCTCTCTACAGTGAAACTAAGGCATGAGTTTTCTTCCATTTTGTTCTTAAGGCATTCTAGTTGTTCCTCTCCTTCAATATCTACGAAAATGTCGTCAATATATCTAAGGTACATATTGGGTTTCTGGCTTAATGTATCAAGGACATGGTTCTCAATATGGCACATGTAGGCCTGAGCAAATAATACGCCTAAGGGACTACCCATAGCAACGCCATCTGTTTGGAAATAAAAATTTCCTGAAGGGCATTTAAAGGAAACTTCTTTGGTATAAGTCCGTAGCATATTTTCTAGGGTGTGGCATGGTATATTCGGAGGAGGCAAACTATCGTGGCTGAAGAGATTCTGTAAAATTATCTTAATAGTGTCTTCTACGGGAACATTTATAAATAGACTTTCTACATCAAGGGAGGCTAGGATTCCTTGAGGATTAGTGTTTCTAAGGAGGTCTACAAATTCATCTGTGGAGCGGAGAGCATGGATAGTGGGAATGTATGGAGTGATTAGGTCATTTAGTTGTTTAGCTAGTTGGTATGTGGGTGTGGGAATTTGAGAAATAATGGGTCTCAATTTCTGTCCAGGTTTATGGATTTTCACATTACCATAGAAATACCCAGGTTCATAATGACCTTGCAGAGGAAAAAATTTAAGACCATCCCTAAAAGCATTTGCATTGTCGATTAATATTAATATTAATATT
>NW_027467723.1:1454944-1462444 GCF_046742065.1 Oratosquilla oratoria
CTCTCTCTCTCTCTCTCTCTCTCTCTCTCTCTCTCTCTCTCTCTCTCTCTCTCTCTCTCTCTCTCTCTCTCTCTCTCTCTCTCTCTCTCTCTCTCTCTCTCTCTCTCTCTCTCTCTCTCTCTCTCTTACTCAATCCTTCACTTTCTTGCTATTTCTCGTTTCCATTTTCTTTATGGATTATTACCTCTTGTTTGTTTATTTTTCTTATTCCCTCTCTTGGATTTTTGTTTTCCTTCAGTGCGTGTGTAGTTCAATATGGTCTTGGATCACGTGTTGGAATCGTGATCAACAGGTATTACTCTCCCAGATGAAGGCTCAGAGCTTATATATTGCCGATTTATGGGTAACACTGTGACCAACCACACACACACACACACACACACACACACACACACACACACACACACACACACACACACACACACACACACACACACACACACACACACACAGACACGCACACAAACACACACACATAAACACACACACACACACACACACACACACACACACACACACACACACACACACACACACACACACACACACACACACACACGCACACGCACACATAAAACCCGTTGCCCACCAAAGTTGGAATGCCAATTCGCAGTATAGCGAATCGCAATTGTTTCAGCCCCTGACGGGACTCAAAAACGGATTGCTGAATGGTCGAACGCGGTAACACTGCACCGTCGAGCCATTAGTTAGTTAGTTAGTGAGTGTGAGTGTGAGTGTGAGTGTGTGTGTGTGTGTGTGTGTGTGTGTGTGTGTGTGTGTGTGTGTGTGTGTGTGTGTGTGTGTGTGTGTGTGTGTGTGTGTGTGTGAGTGAGAGAGAGAGAGAGAGAGAGATTCACCATGGTCTTGGATCACGTGTTGGACTCGTGATCGACAGCTATTACCCTCCCGGTTGAGAGCTCAGAGCTCATATATGACCGATCTATGGGTAATACTGTGACCTTACGCGCGCACACACACACACACACAAAACTCCCCGCCCACGAGAGTTGGAGTAACGACTCGCAGCCCAGCGATACTAAAATTATTTCAGCCCTGGGCGGGATTCGAACTCGGACCGCTGTAATAGCGGTTACGAACGCTACCACTGCGCCGTTGAATCGCGTGTGCGTGCGTGTGTGTGTGTGTGTGTGTGTGTGTGTGTGTGTGTGTGTGTGTGTGTGTGTGTGTGTGTGTGTGTGTGTGTGTGTGTGTGTGTGTGTGTGTGTGTGTGTGTGTGTGTGTGTTTGGGTGCATACGCGTGTATGAACACTAAATCATGCAAGACTTGGACGACTGGATTCCAAGCAGCGAAGCAAACAACGCACTGCCGGCGGCGAGGCGCTTGCATAGGGACTTGGGCGCGAGGGGGCCGCTGGCTGTTGACACGATATTCGACCAGAAGGGCTTTTCCTTCCCACTCCTAGTCTTTGCCAGGTTCCATCGGTCACTTTGCAGCAGTCAATACCTTTAAGGATCCTATTTTATAATGAATATCTACTTGCAATATTTCAAAGATTTTTGATAAAAGGAACCACGTTGGAATGATACTGAAAATCCTCATGAGATCGACGGAATCTGACTGATACTGAAAGAAAGCGAGTGATGAATCTCTCTAGTATTAAGAGTATTGACATAATGATTATTGACTCTAAGTAATGATTCTAGGTCTATGAATTCCGTCTAAGTTTTAGAGAAGGGGAATTTCTGTTCAGTGACCTCTACGTCTTTCCGTCCCTGTCCGTCTGCTTAACTCTCCACATTTACTTGTTCGTCTCTGTCTGCCGAAATATGTCGGAGTCTATCGGAATCTGTCAGATTCTGTTGTAGTTTCAGAATCCACCATTCTGTCGGAGTTGATCAAACTCTGCTAGAGTTTGTCAAAGTCTGTCAAAGTCTGTCGGAAACTACCCAAGTCTGTGGGAGTTTATCGGAAGTCTGTAGGCGCCTCGTGTTCTCCGCCAATGCCTTGATGATTTCCCTACAAGGAATTTCTTTCGGTTTCTCGGCGAGATTTTACGAGAGTTTGGAAAATATTTCATCATTATTGGATGGTTCCTATTAATTTCTATGATTTCCAGAAAGAACTGCTCACACACAAACACACGCATATGCACATACATTTTCAAACACACATATGCACACACAATTATATATATGTATACATATATATATATATATGTATACACATATGTATGTATATATATATATATATATATATATATATATATATATATATATATATATATACATATACATACATATGCGTGTGCATACGGTTATAAACATGTAAGTACGCATAAGTTTTACATTAACACGCTTTTAAAGTCATGCACTTGTAATGTTACCAGTCATGTTATGAGCGATCATATCTGCGTTCTTGCTTTCGGTCTGTTCACTGGGTTCCCTCGCGGCTCGCCCGAAAGGGAACTCGGAGGAACCGCAGAGCTGAGACGACCAACGACAGCGACCGGAGACAAGACTTCGGGAAACTTGGCGTCACTTGGATCCGTGGAAATAAGGTAAGTGACTGCCCGTGTAAGAGGACGTGTGTAGTCACCTATATACAATATAGTGCCAGCCTCATAAAGAAAGAGCCTAAGTCATTTTTCCAACTTTTCATGAAATCGAGAAAAAAATAAGTTTTCAGTTTTATAAATGTATGTGACGTTACCCCTTACGCAGTTTTAACCTACTCAGACATTAGATATGACATTGGCAATTGCACTACCAGGAGCGCCACGCAATGAGGAATTTATTCAAGTAAAAATCCAGAATCGGCGAAAATGACCTAGGCAATTTCTTTATGAAGGTGAATTAGAGTACAAACGAAACTTGGTGTTAATAAAGGCTCCGTCCTCAAATTGTTTCTTTTCATAGATAAGGTACGTACTCTCGATGTCCCGTCTGTGTGCTTACGCTGGTCAAACCAAACTTTGATCTTGCCCGTCTCTGACTGTAATATACATGATAAAGGCAATACTTGTAGAGTCTCGCCTAAGAGGTTCCATTGGTCAAAGCTTTAAATTCGCTTCCTTTGTCTGAGTTTAATGTTTTTTCTTCCAGACAATGGATCCGCTTGGAGAGGCACTTGGAAAGTAAGGTAAATGACCTTGCCTATGTGAGAGCACGTGTGTATGCACATAATTGCAATATAGAGGATAAAAGACATAGTCGCAGACTTCTATATCAGTGCTTCCACTTGTCAAAGTCAGCTCAGAAATCACTTATGTTGTCTTGCATTATCATTTTATCTTCCATATTCTTTTTATGCGTATGTGTACATGTGTGTATGTGTGTAACATGAGGTGCTCTCCCGCGATCCATGCTGTAGGTGCGTTTCTCGCGAGTTCCGAGGTGCATCCTGTGATGCTTGTGCACATATTGCATGGTTCAGCGTGTCGCAAAGCTTAAGAGACCGAGTTGTAAGATACATAGCGCACTGAAGTTTGCCCAAAACGTGTCAATGTTACATGAACCTTGCATACAAGTTCCTAAGCGTATGACCGGTTCGTGTGATTCGTGGATCGCGTGAGCCTCTGTTTATGATCATGACTACTTGCGTTGCGTTCCTGTTGGTATGCTTGTAGATTTTATGTATGTGAGCTTGTATGGTATGCCTCTGCGTTATTTTATGCATGTGCAACGCATGCTGTCCTGGTCATCCCAGCGTCCTGGTAGGTAAGTGAACTGACTTATGTCACATCAGCGTCCTGGTGACATTTGAACATCAGTTGCCCCAGTGTCCCATAGGCAGGTGACCAGGAGTTGCCCCAGTGTCCCATAGGCAGGTGACCAGGAGTTGCCCCGGCGTCCCGGTGGGCAGGTGTCCAGTCTATAGGCACCCCGGTGTCCCGGTGGGCAGGTGTTTAGTCTATGGGCACCCCGGTGTCCCGGTGGCAGGCAACCGTGTGATTGTAATCTTGCTCGTCTTTGTGGATCCAGGTATGATTGTACGAGTGCTTGTCAAGTGTGCCTCCTTGCGTGGTTGTGAGTGTTTGCAACGAATGCAGTCCTGGTCACCCCAGCGTCCCGGAAGGCAGGCGACCTGTCCTAGATCACCCCAGTGTCCCGGTAGGCAGGCGACCTGTCCTAGATCACCCCAGTGTTCAGGTGGCATTTGACAAGAGTTGCCCCAGTGTCCTAGTAGGCAAGTGACCAGGAGTTGCCCCAGCGTCCCGGTGGGCAGGTGTCCAGTCTATTGTCACCCCGGCGTCCTGGTGGCAGGCAACCGTGTGATTGTAATCTTGCTCGTCTTTGTAGATCCTGGTATGGATGTACTAGTGCTTGTCAAGTGTTTGCAACGAAAGCACTCCTGGTCACCCCAGCGTCCCGGAAGGCAGGCAACCGTGTGACTGTAAGCTTGCTCGTCCATATGGTTTTTGGTATGACTGTACGTGTTCTTGTAGAGTGTGATGTTTTGTATGGTTGCGAGCGTTTGCAACGAATGCAGTCCTGGTCACCCCAGCGTTCCGGAAGGCAAGCGACCTGTCCTAGCTCACCTCATCGTTCTGGTGGTATTTGAACAGGAGTTGTCTCAGCGTCCCCGTAGGCAGATGTCCATTCTATGATCATCCCGGTGTCCCGGTTGTAGGGAACCGTGTGATTGTAAGCTTGTTCGTATGCGTCGCTCTTGGTATGATTGTACGAGTGTTTGTAGTGTTAGCCCAACGTCCCGGTGAGCAGGTGGCCACTCTTTGAGGATCTCTGTGATTTGGGGCTTTGCTTTGTACTTGCAGGTTTATGTATGTGTTGTTTTTTGTGTACAGTAATGTGTGTGTGTGTGTGTGTGTGTTTGTATGTGTGTGTGTGTGTGTGTGTGTGTGTGTGTGTGTGTGTGTGTGTGTGTGTGTGTGTGTGTGTGTGTGTGTGTGTGTGTGTGTGTGTGTGTGTGTGTGTGTGTGCATATACAGACAGAGACAGACAGACAGAGACAGAAACAAACACATACCAAGAGACAGACATACAGTCGTACGCACACAGGGAGCTAGCTCACGTGTGTCTAGTTGTTGTGTACAGATCTACGGTCTAGTGGTACCCATTTGACATTCTTTCCTCCAATGCTCTTTCCTTTACTCTTTGATTGCGACGAAATCGTACTTGACTAATTATCCAAGCCAGGATCATCAATCAACCGCTGATTCTCTGAACTTGCTTTACTTTCGGGATTCTTCTTTTTTTCTTTTTCGTTTTATTCGTTTTCTTATTTTTCTTCTTGATCTCATTCTTCTTGATTTTTTCATCTTTTCATTCTACTTGATTTTCTTCATTCTTCATCTATGTCATTCTTTGTCTTCTTGATCTTCTTCTTTTTCCTCTTTTTCCTGTTCTTCTTCTTCTTCTTCTTCTTCTTCTTCTTCTTCTTCTTCTTCTTCTTCTTCTTCTTCTTCTTCTTCTTCTTCTTCTTCTTCTTCCTCTTCTTTATTTTTCCTTTCTATTTTTCATTTCCTTCTTTCCATTTTCTATTGCTTATTATTTTCTTATTTTTTTCTTTTCTTCTTCTTTTATTTTCTCTCACAGATCTCGCAGATGGGAAACATTGGCCCTTGAGTTACATACATATTAAACGTTTCTGTGTATCTGGCTTATTAGCTCTCTGCAACTTATTTTGTTTTTATTTACATATTTCTTAAAGCCGCAAGAAGGAAATAGAAAAATACTAAAAGTTATAGGGATGATAATTAAAGAGTAAGAAGCAGGATCTCAAGAGCATTGCTTCTTTTCTATATAAACTGTTACCTAAAAACAAATAAGTAAACACACACACACACACACACATACATGCAAATGCACATACACCTACGCAAACACACATACAAACGTAAACACACACACACGCCTATATACATACACATACATAAACACATACACATACACGTACACATACACCCACATAAACATACGCATACATGCATATCCACATACATATACACATGCACTTGCACACACACATACACATACGCATACACATGAACGCATTCATGAGTTTAAGAGCAAACTAGACACTGCGAGATACAAAGGCGGGACACTACGAGCGTAGCTCCCCTTCCCGCAAAAAAACAACCAGGTAAATACACGTGTATACACACATGGACGCATACAAATCCCCACCAACACATACAAACACAGATAAACACGCACAAGCATATTTACCCTCTCTGCCTTGTGTCACGAGCCTATAAAGGTGAAAAGTGTGTACAGATGAATAAAAATTTCAGCCTTCTTGAGACGCGGTTAGATTATCCCAGGGATTTTCCTCTCGGCTCCAGGCCCTCCCACCTCTCCCCCCCCCCAAATCTTCCCCCAAATCTCCCCCTTCTCCTCATTTCCCCCCGTGTGTACAGATCGCTTTGTTTGTCATCCTCTTAGAAACCGACACCTCCAAATTCCTCCTCTTCTTCCTTCTCCTATTTTTTGTCCTTTTCTTCTTTCTCCTTCTCCTCCTCCTTTTCTTCCTATTTCTCATTCTTCATCTTCCTTATTCTAAGTATTCTTATGTTTTCCCTCCTTCTCCTTCTCCTCCTCCTCTTCCTCGTACTTTTTTATCTCACCTTTCTTATTCTATTATTATTATTACTTTTATGCTCCTCTCTATTCATTTTCCCGTTCTTGTTCTTTTCTTCTATTCCTTCTTTTCTTTTATACCCACTTTCAATCTCCTCACAATCCTTCTCTTTCCCTGCCCCATTTCTCCTCCTGTGATACGTGTTCCTCCTCCTTTTCTTCCTCCTTTTCCTTCTCTTTCTCCTCTTTTCCCTCCTCCTCCAGCGAGACGTGTTTTTCTTCATCTTTACCCTCCATCCTTTCTTTACTTCCTCCTCCTTCCGCTCCTCTTTTTCCAGCTGCCTTCTCCTACTACCCCTCCTCCTCCTACTACTCCTCCTCTTCCTCCTCCTCCTATTCCTATTTCTCCTGCTCTCCTCCTACTCTTCCATCTCCTCCTCTTCTTCCGTCTCATGACGAAGGCGCCGAAGAAGGGGAACTTAAATCGCGGCGTCTCGCCGGAAGTCATCGATCAGTCCCGTCCGCGGCTTATCGCCAAGTCCTTCGAGGGGGAGCCTCAGAGTTCGGGCTGGCGGAGGAACCAAGTATGTGTGTGTGTGTGTGTGTGTGTGTGTGTGTGTGTGTGTGTGTGTGTGTGTGTGTGTGTGTGTGTGTGTGTGTGTGTGTGTGTGTGTGTGTGTGTGTAAGTGTGTGTGTAAGTGTGTGTGTGTGTGTGTGTGTGTGTGTGTGTGTGTGTGTGTGTGTGTGTGTGTGTGTGTGTGTGTGTGTGTGTAAGAGTGTGCGTAAGTGTGTATAAGTGTGTGTGTGTGTGTGTGTGTGTGTGTGTGTGTGTGTGTGTGTGTGTGTGTGTGTGTGTGTGTGTGTGTGTGTGTGTGCTCACGTCTTTCAAGCATTGGAGATTAAAATGCAGATGAGGGAGGAGGAGAAGGAGGGGAGAATTAGAAGAGGAAGGAGGAGAAAGAGGAGGAAGAGGTGAAGGAGGATGAAGTAAGAGTAGGA
>NW_027467723.1:1467444-1474944 GCF_046742065.1 Oratosquilla oratoria
GTGTGTGTGTGTGTGTGTGTGTGTGTGTGTGTGTGTGTGTGTGTGTGTGTGTGTGTGTGTGTGTGTGTGTGAGAGAGAGAGAGAGAGAGAGAGTATATATATATATATATATATATATATATATATATATATATACATATATATATATATATATATATATATATATATATATATATAGAGAGAGAGAGAGAGAGAGAGAGAGAGAGAGAGAGAGAGAGAGAGAGAGAGTGAGAGAGAGAGAGAGACGAACAGACAGAGAGAGAGACGGACAGAAAGAGAGAGAGATGGACAGACAGAGAGAGATGGACAGATAGAGAGAGAGACGGACAGACAGAGAGAGAGACGGACAGACAGAGAGAGAGACGGATAGACAGAGAGAGAGATGGACAGACAGAGAGAGAGACGGACAGACAGAGAGAGAGACAGAAAGACAGAGAGAGAAACGGATAGCAAAAGAGAGAGACGGACAGACAGACAGAGAGACTGATAGACAGAGAGAGAGACAGCCAGAGAGAGAGACGAACAGACAGAGAGAGAGAGATGGACAGACAGACAGAGAGTGAGAGAGAAAGAGAGGGGTGGACAGAGATATAGATCGAGAGAGAGAGAGAGAGAGAGAGAGAGAGAGAGAGAGAGAGAGAGAGAGAGAGAGAGAGAGAGAGAGAGAGAGAGAGAGAGAGAGAGGGGGGAAAAGAGAGAGAGAGAGAGAGAGAGAGAGAGAGAGAGAGAGAGAGAGAGAGAGAGAGAGAGAGAGAGAGAGAGAGAGAGAGAGAGAGAGAGAGAGAGAGAGAAATGAGAGACAGAGAGAGGAGAGAGAGAGAGAGGAGAAAGAGAGAGAGAGAGGGGGAGAGAGAGAGAGAGAGAGAGAGAGAGAGAGAGAGAGAGAGAGAGAGAGAGAGAGAGAGAGAGAGAGAGAGAGAGAGAGAGAGAGAGAGAGAGAGAGACGGACAGACAGAGACGGACAGAGAGACGGACAGACAGAGAGAGAGACGGACAGACAGAGAGAGAGACGGACAGAGAGAGAGACGGACAGACAGAGAGACGGACAGACAGAGAGCGAGATGGACAGACAGAGAGAGAGACGAACAGACAGAGAGAGATGGACAGACAGAGAGAGATGGACAGACAGAGAGAGAAACGGACAGACAGAGAGAATGATGGATAGACAGAGAGAGAAACGGCCAGAAAGAGAGACGGACAGAGAGAGAGAGAGAGAAACGGACAGAGAGAGACGGAGAGACAGAGAGAGAGACGGACAGACAGAGAGAGATGGATAGACAGAGAGAGAGACGGACAGACAGAGAGAGAGACGGACAAACAGAGAGAGACGGACAGATAGAGAGAGAAACGGACATACAGAGAGAGAGACGGATAGACAGAGAGAGAGACGGATAGACAGAGAGAGAGAGACGGACAGACAGAGAGAGAGACGGACAGAGAGAGAGAGACGGACAGACAGAGAGAGAGAGAGAGAGAGAGAGAGAGAGAGAGAGAGAGAGAGAGAGAGAGAGAGAGAGAGAGAGAGAGAGAGAGAGAAATATCTCACCGAAGAGGTGGAACCATAAGGTAGTAAGGAAGGGCCTAAAGAGAGGTAGTACAAATAACCAGCATTCCCATTTGATCAATCAGACTGCAATTACAAAAACACTGCGTTACTCTGGTCCGCAGGGGTGTTACAAAACTCTCTCTCTCTCTCTCTCTCTCTCTCTCTCTCTCTCTCTCTCTCTCTCTCTCTCTCTCTCTCTCTCTCTCTCTCTCTCTCTCTCTATCTATCTATCTATCTATCTCTCTCTCTCTCTAGAACTTACGTATTGACTGTATGAAACATACACAAGATAGACTTTTTTAATCCATCAGCTGATATACTCGTATGGCATTTCCTTTTGACTTCTTCTGTGACCTAAGTACCAATAATGTAAAATGTTATTCTATATTTCAAACATCATATTACTCCTTTCTCAAGCTATCTCTTGCCCCATTAAGCATCGTAATTAATTAATTTGTTTATTCATTTACATTGATCAATTCCTTATTTCATAATACACACACACACACACATATATATATATATATATATATATATATGTATATATATATACATATATATGTATATATATATACATATATAGCCTATATATATATATATATATATATATATATATAGATATAGATACATAGATATATACATACTTAGGGCGCAGGTTTTCTTTCATACACACTGAATTGAACACCACAGCGTTTTCACAATTATTAATTTTCTTCTTAATATTTTCAAGTTTCCTCACTAAGGTTCTAATCTTGGGAGGATGAGCGGAAACGAACTTTCCAAAGTTCTCCATTTTAATTAAGACACTGTTCGACGTTTCGACTGCAAGGAGTCATTATCAAGATACAAATACAGTTCAGACAACACAATTATACCGATACGTGACCATGTAGCCTGGATCATATTGTTTGTACTCTTATAATGAATGAATGAAAATCTTCATATTAATATTTCTATTTTTTTCACGTTCCAGTCCTACGTTTATGGCTCTTGTACCCATATCTTGAAAAAATCATAAGTAGTTTACCATTTAAAAAATCTCACAAGGTTTGCATAAAATCTTTTCCCCTCCTCCCTTCTCTCTAACGCTCGTTTCACAAATATCGACTCTTCACCTTCCGCCGTCCACGACACGACGTCTTGCACTCAAATAACCATGAATGTCTATGGACGCTTTCACACGTGGTCTTGGTCGTGACGTGTGAAAGCATCCATAGATACACATGTTTATTTTAGAGTACGACGTCGTGTCGTGGACGGCGCACGGCGACTAGCCGATACATGTGAAACGAGCCTGAGTTATCATTTTCAACTCTTCCCTATTCTCTGTTTTATTCATTTATTTATTTATTTATCTATTTATTTATTTATTTATTTATTTATTTATTTATTTATTTATTTATTTATTTATTTATTTATTTATTTATTTATTTATTTATTTATTTTATTTATTCATTTATTTATTTATTTATTTATTTATTTATTCATTTTTTTTTTTTTTTTTTATAAGTTCTCCTGGAAGTCCGAGAGGAACATTAAATTTCACTCTAAACATGATCCTTGACTCGCTAATGGAAGCTGTACTCCATGAAGTATTTATCAAACGTCTTCTTTGTTCTTCACCTAACCAGTAGTTCAAGTGACCTTCAAGTTCATTCTATTCTCTACTCGCTTAGGTCATCTCATCTCTTACTTCAAGAGTGTCATCAACTTAACTCAGAGGAAAAACACTAATTTTGAACCTCTCCTAGAAACCAACCTTGTTAGATCACAAGGTTAGATAAGTTAGAGGAATAAATAAAATCATTATGTTAGGTTAAGTTAGAAGAATAATTAGACACATTTATGTTAGCTTTCATCGGCTATACCGCTCACCTACACAACTTTCTCCACGGTAAAATCACTACGGTAAACTGTTTTGCTTCTTCAACAATTTACATAGAATGTCACTTGATATACTGGATGAATTTTTTTCCCTCTAGCATATCAGATTCTTTATCGAGAGCTGTGAGCTGCTATTCTCTTCCAACAATCGGAGAGAAAAAAATCCCATTGTGATAACGCCTTAAGGCAGTGGAGTTATGTCGGTGGTGAATGTGATCTCACGCGTCAGTACATTATCTGTCTCTTTTGTATCTGTCTAAATAAGTCTCAATCAAACGTGAGGACAGTAATCAATTTGGTAAGAGACAGGCGCTCGCCGCTCAGCTGCTTTTTTTTTTTTGGGGGGGGGGGTGGACTGTCATCCACCCTAACCTCAACATCGCAGCCTGACGAACGCCGAGCCAGGGAAATGCTCCCAATTTCCCTTCTCGACAAGTCCATGCAGACCCCAGAAGAATGTATTTCCATTTTCCATGACGAACGATACTTCCCCAATTTACACAGACCTCATATTTAGCATCAATGCATAAGTTTTATGTTGTGAATATTCTAAAAACTTTAATCACATGCCTACGGATCAAAGTCACGCAGTATTTTCCATAATTGGAAAATAATCCCTACTCAAAAATAAACGCTGATCCCTAATAACGTCTAATGTCTCCTCCGTCCAGCTTCTTCCCTTCTGCAACATCTCGTTTACTACTTCTGTGATTCCTCTTCGGCGCGATATTGCCAGAAGCCTTGGCTATTCCGTTGAAATACTAATAGTTCTTATGGAAACCAAAAGGAGACCTTATTTCCAAGAAATCATTACCCTCTTCGGCATTGAAGAGGTCAAAAAAGGTCAAAGGTCAAAAAGTTCAAAATTAAAGTACAAAGGTCAAAAGTCAACGTTCAAATATCAAAAACATCTTTACCCTCCCCGGCGTTGAAGAGGTGAAAAAGCTCAAGGCTCAAAGGTAAAAAAAACTCAAAATTAAAGCACAAAGGTCAAAAGGTCAAATACCAAAACCATTTTTGCCCTCCCCGGCGTTGAAGAGGTAAAAAAGATCAAAGCTTTAAGGTCAAAAAGTTCAAAATTAAAGGTCAAAGGTCAAAGTTCAAATGGAACAAATCGGAGCTCGAAGACGATCCTTCCTTAAAAACCGTTCACCTAAAAAAGAACACAGAAAAGTCCTTGGTGTTGAGAAGGGGCGAATTGATTTGATAAACGAGGAGAGCAGTGATGAGAGAAACGGCAGAAGAATGCGAGAAAGGATTACATTAGCCCTCTTCCTGGAAATTGGGGAAGATGAAGGAGACTTGAAGGTCCTTCTTGAAGGCAAACAGGTTCTTCTTGGAGACGAACAGGTATTCCTTGAAGGATATCTTTAGTCCCAATTTATAGATTGATTTTTACATCATTTATGTGTTTATCATGTTTGTCATGTTTCTTTGTCTAGGGTGCTTGGCTCGTCACGGACTAACTGGTCTTCTTTCGCTTTCTATTATATTCAATTGATCTATTTTGGTGCTCTACCGTTATTACTTATATATTAGACACGACATATGCACCTAAGAACACATGTGGACATAAACAGAAACACACATACAGACACACACACACACACACAGAGAGAGAGAGAGAGAGAGAGAGAGAGAGAGAGAGAGAGAGAGAGAGAATAAGAGGATATATATCGCTTGCTACGACAGGTGTTATTGCATGGAAAGGAGTCTTTTCAAAGCGAACTTGAAGATGCATACAAAAACCTCCGAACAAGATCACATATGGGCCCCATAGTGAGCGTTGTCATGGAGAAAATACTCCCCCTTGAGCGAAATACAACTATGGGAGCATGAAAAAATAATAATAAGAATAATTTCAGAGCTTGCAACTATGTACCTACGGAGATGTTTATTATAAAAAAGAAATATGTAGGCCCCTCCCTTACCTCACTCTGACGTTCCAAACATAAGGTCCTGAATAAGCATATTCACGGGAAACGTCCAACTATACGCCCCAGTGAATTTTATCATAAAGAAAAAATATATATAGGTCAGTCTCTTATCTCACTTTGACATTCCAAACGTGGGCCCCCTGAATAAACATATTCACAGGGAAACGTATACAGTATACACAGTCAATGACACCTCACTGAACTTTTCCAAGAAAATTTACATTTCGAAGGCCATTGTACTGTCCAATGGGATCTTAAAGAACGGAAACTACCTGAAAAACAGTTGCATGCATGCAGAAGACTACATTCATGACATGGGAATAATATATTTACACATAAAGAATCCCGAAATGAAATAGAAAAAAAAAGTAAGAACTTTCCGTGGAACATATTGTGTCCCCCAGACACCAGGTGAAGGAGATAGCCGGGAGGGAGGACATACAACGACAGACGAAATCTTCCACACACAATATCCTTTCGGACGGGACCAAATACCCGGAAGGTGCATCTTATTCGGCGAAGGAGATCATTTGTCCGAATAGTGCGTCTAATACGCCGAATGGTCTTGTCCTTTCTCCCAGAAGGTCATTGGGTGTAGGAAAAATGTGATGAGGGTTTCAAGCCCAAAGGCTCTGAGGTGCAATAAAGGTGGTCACCTTTGACCTGTGTGCTTTGGCTGTCAAGGGAAGTAGCTGCCACATGTAGCTGATGAAACAGGATGCGTGTAGACCTGGTTTATGTGAAGTACGGTAGAAACTAACCGGCCACTGGCCCAACGCAGGAAATAAAGAGAA
The DNA here is from genome assembly GCF_046742065.1 of Oratosquilla oratoria. Lineage (NCBI taxonomy): Eukaryota > Metazoa > Arthropoda > Malacostraca > Stomatopoda > Squillidae > Oratosquilla > Oratosquilla oratoria. Next base: position 1,473,606 of record NW_027467723.1, read on the forward strand.
AAATTATTGCTTACATAGAGGGTGTGCAGTGAGTCGGTCAGGGGAAGATAGAGCGAAGGGGAAGGGAGATGGCTGAAAAAGGGATAGGGAAACAGAAAAAAAGGAAATTGAGGAAGAGGGGAAGAAGAAAGTTAGGAGAAAGGAAAGGGGGCAGGTATAGATGGGAAGGCAAGACATACAAAGGAAGAAGGAAGGGATGAAGATATGGGGACCAGAGGAAGAGGAAAAAATAGGAAGAGGAGAAGGATGAAAAGAAAGGGGAAGGGATATGGAGATGGGAGAAAGAGAGGAAACTGTAAACACGAGATTTGGGAAAGGGGAAAGGAGGGATGGGTCAATAGGTGAAACGTTAGAAGGTGTATGAAAAAAAAAGAGAAGAGAGGATTTTGGAAAAGAGTAGGGGGAAAAGGATGATGGAAATATGATATCTGAAGGACATGGGGACTAGGGGGAGAAGGGGAGTAGGAAATTGGATAAGGAAATAAGGGGAGAAAGGTGAGGGGTACTGGATATGATGAGAGGAATGAGAATGGGAGGAGAGAGGAATGGAGAAGACATGGGAGAGCGAAAAGGGGAAAAGGAACGACAAGGAGAGAAGAGGGAGAAACGGAAGGACAGTAAGGAATAAGAAGAGACAAAGTAGAGAAGAAAAGAAAAGAGGTAAAAAGAAGGATAAAAAGAAATAAAAAAGTCGAAGAAAAATAATAAGAAGTGAAATGCGACAAGGAGAGAGAAGAAAACAGAAAAGGGAGGGAGAAAATGGAAAAGAAAAAGAGGGTGAGGAGAGGAGGGAGGGTAAAGGAAGAAGGACAGAAGAGGGGAAGAGAATATGACAGGTGAAAAAATTAAAGGAAGAAGAAGGATATGACGAAAAGAGGAAGAATGTTGTAAGAAAAAAGTAGGACCAAATAAAAAGAGTAGGAGGAGTCGGGACGGGGAATCTATGGTTTAGGGGAAGGGAGGAAAGGGCAGAAAAGGGAAGAGAAGAGAAGGAAAGGACAGGAAAAGAAAGGAAAGGAAAGGGAAGGGAAGGAAGGGGAAAGAAAGGAAAGGAAAGGAAGTGAAGAGAAGAGAAGAGAAGAGAAGAGAAGAGAAGAGAAAAGAAGGGAAGAGAAGGGAAGGGAAGGAAAGGAAGGGAAGGGAAGGAAGGGGAGGGAAGAGAAAGGAAGGGAAGTGGAGGAAAGGTGAGGAAAAGGAAAAGGGAAGGAAAGGTATAGAAAGGAAAGGAAAGGAAAGGAAAGGAAAGGAAAGGAAAGGAAAAGAAAGGAAAGGGAAGGGAAGGGCAAAGAAAGAAAGAGTAGCGTTAGAAGAGAAGGAACGATAAAGTTGCACAAGTCAC
>NW_027467723.1:1509944-1512444 GCF_046742065.1 Oratosquilla oratoria
TATTAAACCAGTCAATCCAGAGAAAATACTCAGCCTGGTGATTTATTATAAAACAAGGAAAACTAGCCACCTCCTTATTACAAACAGCCCCCAACAAGAGAGAAAGGAACTTCAGAAATTACATGTCATCTATAGGTTCACATGTACACGAGGGAACTGTGAAGCCTTCCCATCCACTTATATTGGCATGACGACAATGAGGTTATCCCGTCGCCTCTCATACCACCTGACATCTGGAGCCCCTAAAAATCACTTAAGAGAAGCCCATGGCATAACACTAGCAAGAGAGACACTAGAGGAAAACACTGAGATCTTGGATTTATGTACTGACGATAGACGCCTCCCAATTTTAGAAGCGTTGTATATTAGAGAGTTGAGCCCAAACCTAAATGTACAAGCAGAAGACCTTAGAGCCCTTCCAAGCATGAGACAAACCGTTACAAATTCAAACATGAGACATAACACCACAAACGCCATTACGAGACAAATCGCCACTCGTCCAATTACAAGACAAAACGCTATAACCATAAGCATGACACATTCCGCCACAACACGAACCCGGAGGCTGCCCAGCGCACGTGACATTTCGTCACTGCCCGAAATACCAGGTGACTTCCCCCAAGTGATTAGCAAGTAAAGAAACTCTAGTATAAAACATTGAACTTTAACTAGACTCATCGGATTAATTCTTATCCTGATAAGAAAGAACATCCCTATAGCTACTGAAGAAGGGTCTTGAACCCAAAATCGCGATCTAGCTAATATGAGTACATACAGCCAAGTCATAAATTTCCTTTCTAAGGAACACAAATCTATAATAAGGTATATGGAAAATACCTTTAAGAAAATAATTAAAGCACAACTAGCCATCACTTTTAATGATACATGCATTAGAGAAAACTCCTGCCCAAATACAGACTATATATATATATATATATATATATATACATATATATATATATATATACATATATATACATATATATATATATATATATATATATATACATATATATATATATATATACATATATAGACATATATATAGACATATATATAATATATATATACATATATATGTATATATATATACATATCACTTAGACAAAATGTTATAGCACATTTGTAAATAAAAATCACGAAGAACCCACAGTCGGAATAAAAGGAAACTTTAGAAGAATGTGTAACTCCTATATTTCAGCTAATAGCTATAGCCCTCTTCAGGAAAGTACAGATTACAAGAATTTGCAGCTGTGAGCCGCTTGGTTAAGAATTATCACCCTCCTGACCCTTCCCGCCCATTCCAATCATGACCTCACACCTCCACCCACACATCCCCTCACCTCTGACTCCGCCCTGCGTGACGGGTCGTCCTGTTTTAACTCTGCGTCTTCCCCTTCTACTCACATCCCATTGTACTTATGTCTCTGCAAATTCTTGTAATTTGTACTTTCCTGAAGAGGGCTATAGCTATTAGCCGAAATATAGAAGTTACACATTCTTCTAAAGTTTCCTTTTATTCCGACTGTGGGTTCTTCGTGACACACACACACACACACACACACACATATATATATATATACTGTATAGTTAGATATATATATATACATTATATATATATATATATATATGTATGTATATATATATGTATATATATATAAGTATATATATATATATGTATGTGTATATATATATATATATATAAGTATATATATATATATATATATATATATATATATATATATATATAATAGAAGATGGAAAAATAAGAGATTAATAAAGAGATAAATAAAACAAAGTGAATGAAGTGAAGAAGGAAGTCGCTACATCGAGTTGCTCAAGTTCTTTTAACTTTGCTCAAAGTTGATAAATTTCCATAATGAGAATTTCTATAATGAGTTTACGCATATTTCTCACATCAGGCCATTAGTTAAAAAATGGAGGGGTAGTCGATAAAAAGATCATATTAGTCTTCCAACATAAAATAATGTTGGGTGACCGCTCAATAGGGATGCCATTAAAGTTTCTAGAATGTTATAACTACAACTACAACTACAACTCATAGCACTACAACTCGTACCACTGCAACTCATACCACTACAACTCATACCACTACAACTCGTAACACAACAACTCATACCACTATAACTCGTAACACAACTCATACCACTATAACTCGTAACACAACAACTCATACCACTATAACTCGTAACACAACAACTCATACCATTACATCTTGTACCACTACAACTCATAATACTACAAATCATAGCACTACAACTCGTAACACAACAACTCATACCACTACAACTCGTAACACAACAACTCATACCACTATAACTCGTAACACAACAACTCATACCACTACATCTTGTACAACTACAACTCATTACACTACAAATCATACCACTACAACTCATAACGCTACAACTCATAGCACTACAACACATACCACTAAAACTCATACCACTATAGCTACAAGTTTCACAATTCATGCAAA
>NW_027467723.1:1519944-1522444 GCF_046742065.1 Oratosquilla oratoria
GTTCTTATGCTTTGAGTAAATTCTCATATAAGTGTAAGATATTCTGGTACGAAGGTTATATCTCCAAAATACTGGCATATTGTTTGTCTATAGCTTTGACCACACCGGGATCCTAAACTGAATAAGCTTGACCATTAAGAAACAATGCAACATATGCAAGTCGAACTATCTGACATTTAACCTTTAAAAAAAATAATAGTCAAAATCAAAACAAAAATCTACTTTCCTAGGTGTGTATGGCAACTCATTCTCTGACTAAAAACATCTGGCGTCAAGGGAGAATAACATCTTCAAGCAATTTTGCATCAACGGATGGGTTTAAAGATGTCCTACCTCGGTCCGCTCACAACTCTGTCCCTGGTTTCGCAGTTCAATCTCACTTTTTTTTTTCAATTTTGTTCAAATGGTTTAGGTCCTGTTTCATACACAGTTCTGTGCAGCTTGAAATTTGTAGACCTTTGTAACGTTTAATTTATTTATTCATTTATTTTTGCTTTGTTCTCTCAATTAAATTTATTGATTTGTGAGACAAGAATTGGAAGGCGAAAGATTATTTGTATCAAGACAAATAGAAAAAATGAAAAAAATAAATAAATAAAACGATTTTTGTTTATCCTCCTAACTGAGGAAAAACAATTGAAATTTGTATTTTACACACACACGTATATACATATGTATATATATATACGTATATATATATGTATATATATATATATATATATATATATATGTGTGTGTGTGTGTGTGTGTGTGTGTGTGTGTGTGTGTGTGTGTGTGTGTGTGTGTGTGTGTGTGTGTGTGTGTGTGTGTGTGTGTGTGTGTGTGTGTGTGTGTGTGTGTGTGTGTGTGTGTGTACATATATGTATGTGTATATATATTTATATATATAGTTATGCTTATGTAAATATAAATTTTTATATCTATATATATATATATATATATATATATATGTATGTATGTATATATATATACATATATATATACATAAATATATATATACATATATACATATATATATATATATATGTGTGTGTGTGTGTGTGTGTGTGTGTGTGTGTATACACCAAAGGCTCTTTCCCCCTTTCAAGTGAGGTAAAAAAAAATATATATATATCTCCCATCCATTCCATCCTCACATATTTCACTCCTATTCACCCCCCTCTCTCCCTCTTATCTTGGCTCTTCCTGGATGACGGGTCATCCCTGCATCTCGCCCACTGCCCCGGGTTAGAAGCAGTGTCGCAAGATATAGCATATGCACAGCAAGGCCGCTTCATTAAATCGGCGAAACCCCTTCTCCATCGTCTCATGCAGAAAAAGAGAAGACGGGGAGAAATCCCTTCGGGCTGTGTCAATTTATTATTCTCACATACTCCCTCACCCCCATCCCCATCCCACTCCCTTTCATGCATCACAGCATCATCCATACACAACCATTCTCCATTCATTCCTAGCTTTTGCTTCTTCCGTCCTTCCTCAACAGACATTCCCCTTTTTCCCAATATTTCTTTTACCCCATCCATACATCTCATCCTTGGTAGCCCTCTCATGTTCAATCCTTCTACCTCTACCTTTTTTTCCTAATCTTTCTTCACTCATTTTTTCCATTTGTCCAAACCATCCCAATACACTTTCATCAACCCTATCTCCCAACTCCCTCTCCACCCTCGTTCTTCTCCTCGCCTCCTCGTTTCTCACTCTATCCAGCCTAGTAACCCCTATCATACTTCTCAGGCACCTAATCTCAAACACATTCAAGCTCCCGCTCTCTTTCTCTCCTATGCCCCATGTTTCTGCCCCATACAGTTCTGTCGGCACAATCACTCCTTCGAACAATCTCTTCTTAGTATTCATTTCCAAATGTCTATTATTAGTTTTTAATCCCCCAAGGCATTTACTTACTTCTCTCAATCTACATTCTACCTCCACTCCCACTCCTTCCTTTCCTACCACATTCACACCCAAGTATCTAAAACTATCCATTTCCTCCAGTCTCTCTCCCTTAATACTCACTTTCAGTCTGCTGCCACTTTCTCCCCTTGTACATCTCATCACCTTACTTTTACCCACATTTATCTTCAACTTCCTTCTTTTGCACACCTTCCCAAACTCTGTCACTAACTTCCTCAATCCCTCCTTTGATCCTGCTGTAAGCACAGTGTCGTCAACAAACAACAACTGTCTCATCTCCCACTTTTCTCCATTTTCTTTTAACCATCTCCAATCCCCGACCCATTACCCTTGCATTTGCCTCTCGCACCACCCCATCCATAAGTAAATTGAACAGCCAATGCGACATAACACATCCCTGGCAAAGTCCCACTTTTACCTCAATCCACTCACTCTCTCCATTTCGGATTCTAGCACAAGCTCTACTACTTTCGTAAAATATATTGACTGCTCTTAACAACTTTCCTCCTACCCCATATATCTACAATACCTTCCACAGTGCCTTCCTCTCTACCTTATCATACAGCCTTTTCCAAATCCATAAGGCCCA
>NW_027467723.1:1529944-1532444 GCF_046742065.1 Oratosquilla oratoria
CTCCTACTCCTCGTCCACCTCCTCCTCCTCCTCTTGCCCTCCTCCTCTGCCTCCTCCTCCTCCTCTTGCCCTCCTCCTTTGCCTCCTCCTCTTCTTACTCCTCCTCTTTCCTTCCTCCTCTGCCTCCTCCTCCTTCCATTCTCCTCATCATTTCCTTCATTAGTCTCTTCATCCTATTCCTTCATCTCTTCCTTTTCTCCACATTTTTTCCTCCTCCTCCTCCCTTACAAGATGGAAACACCGCCCACTTGTCATCACTCAACCGCTTCTCCTCCTCCTCTTCTTTCTCCTCCTCCTCTTCCTCCTCCTCGTCCTGCTCCTCTTCCGTATCTTTTCTGATCCCCCTTCCTTTCCCCTCCTTCCCTCCACCTACTCCTACTCTCCCCCCCCACCTCCTCCTAAGCATCTTCTCTGATCCGCCTCCTGTACCCATCTTCCCCTCCTACTCCACTTCCTTCTCCTCATCATCATCATCATCTTCCTCCCACTCCTCCTGTTCCTCCTCCGCATTTTCTCTAACCCTCTCCCCTTCCCCTCCTCCCCTCCTACTCCTCTTCCTCCCTCCTTTTCTCTCTCTTCCCCTCTCCCTGCTCATGTCCTTCCTCGCTCTCTTCCTCCTCCTCCTACGCATCATCTCTGATCCCACTCCCCTTCCCCTCCTCCTCTTTTTACTCCTCGTCCTCCTCCTCCTCCTCTCCTTCTTTCTCTCCCTACTCCTCTCTCTGCTCATGCCCTTCCTCCCTCTCCTCCTCGTCCTCCTCCACATCTTTTCTGATCCCCCTCTTGTTTCCCTCTTCCCCTCCTACTCCTCTTCCTCCTCTTCATCTTCCCCCTCTTTCTCTCCCTACTCCTCTCCCTGTTCATGTCTCACCTCCCTCTCCTCCCTCTCCTCCCTCTCCTCCCTCTCCTGGAATGTACAAAGAAGGAGGGCAGCTGACGTTATATATCTTGATTTCCAAAAGCTTTCAGTAAAGTCCCCCTTATGAGGTTACTAAGCAAACTAGAAGTCAATGGTATAGTAGGGCATATTCACCGATATATTTCTGAATGGGTGTCTGATCGTAAGCAACGTGTTGTTCTGAATGAAAAATATTCAGACTGGTATTTTGTATCAAGTGGAGTGCCTCAAGAATCAGTGCTAGGTCCTGTACTCTTTTTGACCTACATTAACGACCTGGGTGAAAATATAGTGTAAATTATCCAGATTTGCGGACGATACTAAAATTATAAATAAGATGATATCTAAAACACAACAAGTGATTTGAACATTTTATGCGAATTAGCGGAAAATTCCCAGATGTTTTTTTAATATAGATAAATGTGAAGTACTTCATGTGTAATAAAACCACTTGGAAAATAAGATTAAAGGTGACCGAACGTTTTCACCTTGAAAATGTCTTGAATAGACGAAAACATTTGGTCACCTTTCATTTTATTTTCCAAGTGGTTTTATTACACATTTTGTGAATCACGTGTTTTTGTGACTTATTCGCAAAGTACTTCATATTGGTAATAGTAACGTCCAGGCCAACTACACTATGAATGGTGTACAACTGGCAAGTGAAATACCTTCGTGTTGGATCTCAAAAGATGTCAAACCAAGAAAAAAGTGTTCGGAAGTCATTAGAACCGTATATAAATTAACTGGGTTTATAGGTAGAGTTTGAGTTTTGTGTTTAGAGCTAAAGAAATTATTCTCAGTCTTTACAATGCCCTAGTCAGACCTAACCTAGAATTCTGTGTACAGTGATGCACCCCATATTACAAGAAGGATGTAGAGCATTTAAAAAGAATGCAGTGTAGAGTAATAAAGCTCATTCCTAAGTTGCGGAACAAACCGTACGAAGAGCGTTTAAATGAACTAAATTTATTTAGTCTCTCGGAACCGAAAAACAAGAGAAGATCTAATTGAGGGTTTTAAAACTGTCAAAGGAATTAAAAACGCTGATATATGAAAGTATTTTAAGGTTGATACCTCCAACGCAACTAGGAAGTAATGGATGCAAAATTGTAGGAATAAGATTTCAAACAGACGTAGCAAGGTACGCTTTTTTCAATCACGTTGTTGATATATGGAAGGGTCCACCATCAATCGTCATCGATTGTTCCACTGTAGAGGTATTCAAAAAACATCTCTACATTTACTTAGCTACAGATACCTACTAGAACTGTTTACTTCTAATTAGATTAAGGATAAAAAGATGGAAAAAAGAGAGGAAGGAAAATTTATAGTAATAATAATATCAAGGAAAGATTAGGAACCAAGAGAGCCATGTAAGAATCAATAGATCTGTTGCTGTTCGTTTGTCCATGTAACTACATGTCCATGTAACTCCTCCTCCTCCTCCTCCTCCTCCTCCTCCTCCTCCTCCTCCTCCTCCTCCTCCTCCTCCTCCTCCCCCTCCTCCTCCTCCTCCTCCGCACCGTCTCTTATCTCCCTCCTCTTCTCTCCTCCCCTCATACTCCTCTTCCTCCTTCTCGTCCTCCTCTTCCTCCTCCC
>NW_027467723.1:1537444-1542444 GCF_046742065.1 Oratosquilla oratoria
CTCCTCCTCTCCCTCCTCCTCCTCTCCCTCCTCTTCCTCTCCCTCCTCCTCCTCTCCCTCCTCCTCCTCTCCCTCCTCCTCCTCTCCCTCCTCCTCCTCTCCCTCCTCCTCCTCTCCCTCCTCCTCCTCTCCCTCCTCCTCCTCTCCCTCCACCTCTCTCTCTTCCTCCTCTCCCTCCTCCATCTCCTCTCCCTCCTCCATCTCCTCTCCCTCCTCCATCTCCTCTCCCTCCTCCTCTCTCTCTCTTTCTCCTCTCCCTCCTCCTCCTCTCCCTCCTCCTCCTCTCCCTCCTCCTCCTCTCCCTCCTCCTCCTCTCCCTCCTCCTCCTCTCCCTCCTCCTCTCCCTCCTCCTCCTCTCCCTCCTCCTCCTCTCCCTCCTCCTCCTCTCCCTCCTCCTCCTCTCCCTCCTCCTCCTCTCCCTCCTCCTCCTCTCCCTCCTCCTTCTCTTCCATCTTCCGTTCCTCCTCATCCTCCTCTTCCCTCTCCTCCTCCTCTACATCCTACTCTTCGTCCTCATCTTCGTCCTTTTCCTCTCCCTGCTTCTATTCTCCCTCTTCCTCCTCCTCTCTCTACTTCTTCCTTCTCCTTCCTCCTCCTCTTCCTCCTCTCCTCTATGACACCTTCTTGCTCCTCCGATTTCTTCAAAATTATTTGGCTCCTTCTAACCAGTCATTTGTTACTTCGCCTTTCTTTCCTCGATTTCTGGATCGCTTTCCAACCATTTTAGAATTGAATTCATCCTCCCCCTCTGTCTCTCTGTCCTTCTGTTTTGTCTGTCTGTTTTGTTTCTGTGTCTGTCTGCCTTTATATGCCTATTTTTATGTATGTATGTCTATCTGTCTATCTGTTTGTATGTATGTATGTTCGTCTATATATTTGTTTCTATCTCTGCCTGCCTGCCTGTCTGTCTATCTGTCTGTCTGTTTGTCTGCCTTTCTCTCTCTCTCTTTTCTCCTCTTCTCCAGCCTTCCATTTACTATATTGGCTTCTTCCTATCTTCTCAACTTTGTCTTCCCCTCTTTTTTATGTCTTTCAATATTCCCTCTCTCTCTCTCCATCTTCCATCTTTCGGCGATTTTCCGGTTTTATATTCTCTCTATTCTCTAGATTTTATATTTATCTTTCACTTATAAACTTTCTAACTCTCCTCTTCTTCATTCTTCAGATCACATTTTTTTCTTAGTATCCTCCTTCCTGTTTTTTTTTTTTTTTTTTTTTTTTTTTTTTTTTTGGTCCTGTCCACTGTCTCCTCCTTCTCCTTATCCGGTTCCTCTTCCTTCTCTTTCCCTTGTTCTCCTTCTCCTTCTCTTTTTCTTATCATTTTCCTTTTCCTCTATTCATCCTTCTTCTCCTCCTCCTTCCTGTTTTTTTGTTTTTGTTTTGTTTTTTGTCTTGTCCACTGTCGCCTCCTCCTTCTCCTCATCCTGTTCCTCTTCCTTCTCTTCCTCCTTCTGTTCTCCTTCTCCTCCTCATTCTCTTCTCGTCATTTTCATTTTCCTCTATTTATCCTTCTTCTCCTCCTCCTCCTCCTGTCTTTTTTTTTTGTTCCCTTTTCTGCTCCTCTCTACTCTACTTCCTTTCTCTTTTCTCGTCAATCTCCTCTTGTCTTTTCCTCTCTTCCCTTCTCTTCTCCTTTTCCTCCTTCGCCTCTTCCTGACATTCTGTCCCTCCTCCTTCTACTCTTTTCATTCTACACCTTAATCCTCCAAAATCTCTCTCTCTCTCTCTCTCTCTCTTTAAATTCTATTTCATTCCTCGCCCGTTTAACCTTCCTTCCAGGTCTCTCTCTTCTCTCTTTGATCTTCCTCTCTTACCTTTTATCGTTCTCTTTTATCTCGTACCAGATTACCTTCCGTTTACATTAGTCCACTTTCTTTCATCCAAGAATGAAAGAGAGCGTTCCCATTTTCTCTCGTGCTAATTAACTCCTAACTCCATTTTCTTTTATACAACTCCAATCATTATCCCATTTTCTTTCATATGCAACCCGGAGATTCGTGGCTACGTTTTCTTTCATTTTCTTCAACCCGTTGTTTCGTTTTCTTTTAGTTCCTGAATCCAGTATATGATTCCATTTTCTTCCATGCCTTCAATCCATTACCACGTTTCTTTCCACTAATACATTCTATATCATGTGATTATGTTTTCTTTCATAATCTCGAAACTCGAGTCCATTTTCCAAGAAAGGGTCCGAGCGGTAGTTACATTTTCTTTGATGCCTTCCTAATCTCGTTCCATTTTCTACGATATAGTGCAGTCCGTAACTTCGTTTTCTTTCGCGCATTTCCTGAAGAATATCCCCTTAGTTTGTGCATTTCTCATCTTCTATCTCATAATGTTGAAGTACTTCGTTTTCTATATCCACACCTGCGCCCTTCATACGCTCACACCACTCTTTCAAGTGACTTTAGGCCTTGTTCACACTGGCGGTTTCAAACCGCGGTGGTTCAATTACATTGTAAGTCAATGGAGGCGTTCACACACAACCGCGCATCTTTTCCTTGACTATGCGGTACCGCCGCCGTTTCCATGAGGTTCAAACAGTTTATGTGAACAGGACCATATACTTCTGTTACCTCCCTCGTGCGCTGGTGACATCATCGGAAGCGTGCTCTTCTCGTATTCGCTTAGTTCTGTGTTCGAATCCCGTGCTTCTCTCCGATTCCCAGCAGTGACTGTGTGTTGCCTGCCCTAACAGTCTCCAAAGCGCATAATAGGGCAAAGGTGACGGCTTCGGCCGAGGCTACTCAGCGTCTCCTAACGTAGGTGCCACCACCACCTTCCCAGTAGTAGATATAAGCAAGCAGAGAATATCCACCAAGGTACCAGAGATATCAACAGTCAAGGTATTTATAGATTCCTCTACAAATATTGTACCAAAGTTTATTGGGGATAAAGAGAGAGGGACTTACCAACTAGATTAAGGTGAGTAGCCTATATTCTCTATTTGTATATACTCTGAAGAAGTCCTGGTGAGGGCGAAAAGTCAAAAATAAAACTCAAATAGTTCTCTGTGTTTACCCCATCACCCTACCACTCATAAATAACTAACCTTTCATTGTCCTACAGACTTTTCTTTCTCTCTCATAGGAACCGATATCGAGAAAGCGTGTAGACTGACCGAGATGTTCTTTGTCCTTATCCTTATCTGCCGAAGGGTACCGTATACTGTGGTCGCGATATGCAGAACAACCATTCTATTCTTTCTTTTCTCCGATAGAAGGTTTCTTAATTCGTATATATGTATACTATACACATGTATGCATGTGGAAATAAGATAGGAATGAAACTTTAATGCTAGTCGATGGAGATTTATTCAGAACTAGACGTTCCGACTCCTTGGGTCTTCTTCAGTGGACTCCAGATCTTTCGACCCCTTAGGTCTTTTTAAGTGGACTGAAGAAGTCCACCGTGGAGGCCACTAAAGAAGGGCCAAGGAGCCAAAGAGTCTGGTTCTGAATAAAATTCCATACTCTAGCCTTTAAGCATTGCCACTACATCTCCATATTCTGTCAATTTTTACATACATGCATGCATATATTCACTCACCAAATAAGCGTACTCCATGCCTTCACTCGTTCACTCACCCTCGGTCACTTGTGGGCAGGGAAAGTCTTTGTAGAGAAGCTAGGCGACTAAGAAACCAAGAAGAGAATGAACAGAACACTTCTTGGTGGGTCGAGTCACGTCGCGATAAGGAACCGGCAGCCGCTGGGTCCATTCCGGATAAACGCGGTTCCTTAGAGACTATGAAGGCCTTGGCCACCAACGAAGATGCAATAAGAGATGTGTTAACCAATCAACACCATATGTAGTATGCATATATATATATATATATATATATATATATATATATATATATATATATACTGTATATATATATATGTATATGTATGCTAATAAGAACACGGGTACGTGTGTTCACTTATGCAAAGTAGACCACTTGGAAAAAGAAACTAACGAAGCAGAGCGCTTTCGTATATCACATCTTCAGTGCAACATCTTGTTGCCCTGAAGATGTAATATACGAAAGCGCTCTGCTTCGTTAGTTTCTTTTTCCAAGTGGTCTACTTTGCATATAAATATATATATATATATATATATATATATATATATATATATATATATATATATATATACATATATATATATATGTTTGTGTCATTTTGACAATTGGAAATAAACTCATCTGCAATTCGAACTCCCGCCAGAGCGGATTGCTTCATACGATTCTCGCCTTATATGAAGTAATCCGCTCTGGCGGAAGTTCGAATCCCAGCAGATGAGTTTATTTCCGATATATATATATATATATATATATATATATATATATATATATATATATACATATATATATATATATATATATATATATATATATGTATATATATATATATATACTGATGACCCACTTTCGGAGAAGAATAAGCGAAGTTATATATATCTGTATATTTCGATCACTAACTCTATATCTTCGCTTATTCTTCTCCGAAAGTGGGTCATCAGTATTATTTTACATATGTGCTACGACATATCTTTGTTATATATATGTATATATATATATATATATATATAGTTTTGCAGGTATGCTTTCTGAAACCACACGTGCGAAACTAGTCAGGAACAAACTCAGACTAAGGCTCCTGTGTTTTCTACTCCCACTTACACACACACACACACACACACACACACACACACACACACACACACACACACACACACACACACATACACACACACACACACACACACACACACACATATAATATATACATATATATATAAATACACGCACACACACACGCGCACACACACACACATACACAGACACACGACTCGATAGCTCAGTTGGTAGAGTTTCTGGCCACCACTACGGTGGTCCGAGTTCGAATCCCGCCCAGGGCTAAGATATTTTCACTATCGCTGAGCTGTGAGTCGTTACTCCAATTCTCGTGAGTGGGGGGGTTGGGTGTGGGTGGGTGGGTGTGCATTACCCAGAG
>NW_027467723.1:1552444-1559944 GCF_046742065.1 Oratosquilla oratoria
TATAAACATACACATGTACATACACACGGAAACACTTGTATATACACACACACACACACACGCACACACACACACGCACACGCACACGCACACACGTCCTACCCCCATAAATACACAGTATACATATTTACTATATATACATACACATATATATATGTATATATATATGTATATATATATATATATATATATATATGTACATATATATAATATGTGTATATGAAAAAAAAAATTCTGTACAATTTCAATATTCTCCATGAATTGAGCAACCCAGTGTAGTGTCAAATAACGCACTATGGAACCTGGCTGGGGGGATCGTATGTCTTTGCAGGACTCTGTGCCGGACTACCTCGACGGGGGAATCCTCTGGAGGGAGGGGAGAATCCTCAAGGGTGGGGAAACCTTAGGAGGGAGCCCTCCGGATGGGATCCTCGGGGTGATCCTCAGTGGAATCCTACAGAGGGAATCCTCCTAAGGAAGGAAGTGGTAAAAGATGCGTGAGGATAGAAACAAGGACAGAGGATACTTCTGCAGAAGGAGAGAGAGAGAGAGAGAGAGAGAGAAAGAGAGAGAGAGAGAGAGAGAGAGAGAGAGAGAGAGAGAGAGAGAGAGAGAGAGAGAGAGAGAGAGAGAGAGAGAGAGAGAGAGAGAGAGAGAGAGAGAGAGAGAGAGAGAGAGAGAGAGAGAGAGAGAGAGAGAGAGAGAGAGGGAGGGAGGGGGAGGGACAGAGAGGGAGGGAGAGAGCGAGAGAGGAGAGTGAAGTGGAGAGCAAGAGAAGGGGAGAAAATAAAGGAAAGAAATACAATGTATTCATTGTACGAGGGACAACTTTCATCTTAAGTTCGGTTCACAGACTGAATCCCAAGAGGCATTTTCGCTTCCGTACGCGCGCGTGTGTGTGTGTGTGTGTCTGTGTGTGTGTGTGTGTGTGTGTGTGTGTGTGTGTGTGTGTGTGTGTGTGTGTGTGTGTGTGTGTGTGTGTGTGTGTGTGTGTGTGTGTGTGTGTGTGTGTGTGTGTGTGTAATTGGAAATATATCTGATATTTTCATATTTAATATCTCTTAATGTATTTGATATACGAGTACTTTGAAGTCGCTTTTTTACGAAAATAGAAATAAGCAGTAACAGCCTTGACCTTTGCAATACAGCCACTATTGTCTTTTCTTTACAAAAATTTCTGTAATTTCTGTAATGCTCAGGCCCTCATGTAATCACATCATCACTTCAGCCAATGACGTATTAGCTTTGAGTCACATGTCCTTTTCCTTCCAATCACAGCGTTTTCCTTCAAATGAAAACAAACCCAAAATGTATAGAAGACATAGTTTTTTTTTTTTTTGTGAGTGTTTTGTGTGTGTTGTGTGTGTTGTGTGTGTTGTGTGTGTTGTGTGTGTTGTGTGTGTTGTGTGTGTTTTGTGTGTGTGTTTTTAAGAGAAGTGAGGCTTTGAGGTTTTTAGTGGACTACAGCGAACATTTGTATATTTTTGTGTTCTACTTGTGAGCTCTATTGTTATTCTAAAGTGTTATACCTAAAGAACAAGAATTATTACTCTCCAGGCTACTAAATATTTCTGTTCACTTTATGCTTAAAAGTAAGTACAAATGTCTTTCTATATTTTTTCTGTGTTGTAGATTAGATAGAGTAGGGGCGGGGGTGGTTAGTGGGTTGTACATCCCACAATGTAGTTAGGTTAATTTAGGGCTAGGTTACAATACATAGGACAAGTCGGTAAATTTTTAGAAGTACGCACCTACGCGATATAACAATAGAAATTTAAATAATGAATTTGTAAATCATAATTTATCAACGTAATATACGTTTTTCTTGGAAAAAATCAATAACAGGAAAAGTTGCTCAAAGCGATGTACTAACGAACGAAACCGCGACGATTGCTTGAGACACCATCTTTGGTTGAAGAAATTTATGTATGATAAGTTCGTCTAACCTAACCTAACCTAACCTGCCTAACCAAAACTGCATGTAGTAATGCGGTACCTGTAATTCTAAAGGTCATCAAGGTCGTCGTCGACGTCAGGGATGCAGGTTAGGTTTGGTTAGGTTAGACAAACACCGTAATTTCGTCGACCTCTGCATCTGTCAAAACAAAAATAGCGTCTCAAGCAGTTGAGTGATTTCATTCGTTAGTGTAACGCTTTTTCCATTGTTTTCTGTTTTTGACTTCCGCCAATAGAAACGTAGGTTACATTGATTTATTATAATTTACAAAATGTATACTTCATTTTCTATTGCTGTTTCGTGTAGGTGTGCACTTCTAAAATTTTACCGAAAAGTCTGTAACCCTCGCTGGGCTTGGTAGAGGTGTGTGTATGAGGAGGGGGGACGTTAAGTGGTTAGGTTAGGTTCGATTAGTTAAGGTTAGGTTAGATTAGTTCAGGTTATATTAGCTCAAATTAGATTAGCTCAGGTTAGGTTAGATTAGTTCAGGTTAGGTTAGATTAGTTCAGGTTGGGTTAGATTAGTTTAGGTTAGGTTAGGTTAGGTTAGGTTAGGTTAGGTTAGGTTAGGTTATGATAGGTCAACTCAGATCAGCTCAGGTTAGATTAGGTTAGATTAGGCTATATTAGGTTAGGTCTGTGTGTGGTGGGGGTCAGAGTATTACTCAGATCAGGCCATGTATGAGCTCCGAGCTCTCATCTGGGAGGGCAATAGCTGTCAATCACGAGTCCAACACGTGATCCAATACCGTGGTGAGTCACAGAATCACGTTGAAGTTACATAATGTCAAGGCCACTGGGCTGTGTATACAAGGTCCAAATTGGCGTGTTTAGAAAAGGAATACTAGACCCTGAAGGCACTGAGACGATGATGGATTCATCATAAACATTAGAAAGGGCATGGGGTTCCCATCTTCGGGCTGAGTATATATTGTATGTTAAAAGGTGAATGTTGAATTTTTTATGCTGTATTTTAGATGTTATTTCTTCTTTGTTCTATGTTCTATTTTTTATGTTCTATGGTGTATGCCATGTCATATGTTGTATGTTAGTATGTTGTTATATATATGTTATATATGTTGCATGCTGTATATTGCATATGTTATAAGCTATATGTTACACGTTGCATGTTACTTGTTACATATTATTTGTCACATGTTACTTGTTATATGTTACATATTGTTTGTTACATGTTACATGTTATATGTCATATATTCAATATTCTAGTTTGTATTTTCTATGTTATCTGTTAAATCTTATGCGTTATATGTTGTATAGGTTCTCCAAGACCCTTGTATCTCCATGGGGCCGGTCTCCACTCTAGACGAGGATACCTCACGCCAGATGGCCATCTATGTACAAATTACGAGGTAGAATAACATCTTCGCAAAATTACGGGATGTATTTACGTCTTCGCAAACATTAAAACCCGCTAAAGAGGTCCAAACTACAACAAAGACTTGAAGACTCCGAAGTCGAAATTGATCGAGAGTTAAGTTAACTAAAGGGGTTATCACACCAAACTTTTTTCCTTCAACCTCCAATTAATTGGTGACACCGCCTACCTCCAGAACCTTTTCGGCCGTAAAATCACTATATGGCAAACTATTTTGTTTTCTTAACAATATTAAATATAATGTCATTCGATATGCTGAAGGAAAATTATTTTCCTCCTGCAAAGCTGCTCCAACAGTCGGAGGAAAATAGCCTAATGTGATAACGCCTGAAGCTTAGACTCCCCCCGTCTCGTCTTCCCGTACAGTCACGAGCAAAAATTTTGACCCACCCAGAGTTTTCCATGTTACAAAATCCAAAATCTTTGTCATACAACTCATTTTCCATATATTGATTACTTACTAGAATAATACTAGATACTGAAATACTAAATATTACCAAGGAAAGCATATCATATATCCGACAAAAACAAAATCATATTGACGTTGTGAGAACTGCAGCGTGGGTCAAAAATTTTGCTCGTAACTGTATTTGTCTGTACACTTCAGATCCAAGAACAAGAGACGCTGGAACCGCATGACCGTCAACCTACACGCCATTTCGTTCATTATCTAAAATACATTTTCTTATTCTTTTTTTTTTATTCAATATTCATTTATTTATATCTCTACTTATCTATTTTAGTTTATTTCAGCTTGTTGAGTGTAGTTGGGAAGGCTTATGGGAGGGTCTTGATTGAGAGGATTAGGAGAGGAGCAGAGGGAGTAATTGGTGAGGAACAGTGTGGGTTTAGGACAGGTAGGGGTTGTGTAGATCAGATTTTTGTGGTAAGACAGATATATGAGAAAGCTATAGGAAAAGGTAAGGATGTTTTTTGGGATTTTATGGATCTGGAAAAGGCTTACGACAGGGTAGACAGGAAGTCGCTGTGGGAGGTACTGCAGATATCTGGGATAGGAGGAAAGCTGTTAAGAGCAGTCAAGAGTTTTTACGAGAGTAGTAGAGCTTGTGCTAGGAGTAGAAATGGAGAGAGTGAATGGTTTGAGGTAAAGGTGGGACTTCGTGAGGTGCCAAGATGGGAGGAAGAGAGGAGGGTGGAGGGGAGTGAAATGGAATGGGTGGGAGTGGTTTCTATGCCTTTATCTTTTTGGCTACCCCCCGTGTAGGGGGAAAAGGCCTTTGGTATATGTATGTATGTTTTTCATTATTCATATATTTATCATTTATTCATTATTTTCCTTTTTTATTTCTTTATTCATTAATTTTGTATTTCCTTATTCTAATCAACTTATCTGTTTATATCTTAATCTATTTTATATACTTTTATTTAATTTACATATTGTTTAATTTCATTCATTTTTTTCAAGATGTATAATAGCACTGTGGGGAAAACCTGGATGTTGTTGCTGAGATAAGATGGGATGAGATGAGTTGAAATGAGATGATATGAGATGAGAAATAAAAAGAGTTGTGTGTGAATTAGAGGGGAAAGAGAGAGAAAGAGAGAGAGAGAGAGAGTTAGAGAGAAAGAGATGGAGGGGGAGAGCCAGGGCGAGAATGAGAGCGAGGGTGAGAGTGAGAGCGCAAGAGAGCAAGAGTAAGAGAGAGCGAGAGCAAAAAAAGAAGTAGTGAGGAAAAGAAAAGAAAAAAGAAAGAGAAAGGCGACTAGACTGCACAAAGCCTTCGCAATATACATTTACATGAGCAGGGAGACGTGTCTGGAATACTATTTTACGGTGTGTGTGTGTGTGTGTGTGTGTGTGTGTGTGTGTGTGTGTGTGTGTCACTGTATTGTAGACAGACAAAGACAGACAGACACTCAGAGGACACAGTAAGACAAAACACACACACAAACACACACACACACACACACACACACACACACACACACACACACACACACGAACCCATACTCAAACCATGCACACCCCTCGTGTATAAACAAGAAACAAGACAGTCAGGAACACATGTTTGTTAAGAGGCAACACAGACCCAGACGTGTTACCTACTTGGCCACGGAGGACGTCAAGAAGGGTTAGGCAACAAAGGACTCCTTCAAAGAGAACCCCGTGATTGAATGAATGTTCTGATGATAGAGGAGATTAACCTAATCGCTATACAAATCATGAGACTCCATGCGTGACATCGAACCGCTTAATGCGAGTGACTTGAGTTCTGGGGTCATGTTCGGTCATCAGATGGAAAAAGATTATAAGATTAGTGAGATTTCCATGGTATTATGTTACACTAATTAGACATATGAACAGATATGAAGTGTTCGATGCTCTGTGTGTGTGTGTGTGTGTGTGTGTGTGCGTGCGTCTTCGATTGTATAAGGAGACTCGACAACCGGTGACTACTCCCCACACTCCTCCTCCTCCTCCTTCTCTTCCTCTTCCTTCTCTTCCTCCTCCTCCTCTTTCTCTTCCTCCTCCTAATCTCAGACAGTGACATAAAAACAGTCTCAGAGTAATAGAACAAAGATTGATCCAAAGTTTCTTCTCATGAAGTTCTATGGGAGGATCTGAGCACCATTACCGGTCACTATGAGGCTGTGGCTTATTACCTGAGCCCTGAAACTCCATACAGGAGCTAATGGGGACTTTTATGTGCCCAGGCTATCCCTGTAACCCACAAGTAGTGCAAAGAGTATGGCTACAGGAAGATATATCCTGGTGTACGTTTATCTAACAAACATATTCTCAAGTACAGTTTACAGATTCACTTGTCAATTTGAAATATATATATATATATATATATATATATATATGTATATATATATATATATGTATATATATTATATATATATATATATGTATTATATATATATATGTATATATATTATATATATATATATACATATATATATTATATATATATATATATATATATATATATATTATACATATATATATTACTGGTTGAAATCAACTGCACTAGTTGCTTTAACAATCTTCAAGACTGTATTCTTTAATCTGGAGAATACTTTCCTATTAGCAACTGAGAGGGACTGGAAGTAGTCATTCATGACTCTCAAAAGAATATACACAGTGAATGCCAACTGATATATTTTTGCATAGTAATAGTATTGAACAACTATTGACTCCACCGAAACTATAGTTTTTCGCCTCGTCGTGAGGCGTCTTCAGGGTGAGGACTGCTTTGTAGGATGCTCTGCTATATTGAAGGTCTTCCAACGAATAATGACCGCTGGTTGGATGGCCTGGCTTATAAGGCTCAGCCTGCCTAGCTCAGACGGAATACTGGCCTCTCATTGGCTGAGAGGTGCAGTATGGGATTTTGTCCGGGAGCCAAGGGAGTGGGATTTTGTCTGGGAGCCAAGGGGGTGGGATTTTGTCTGGAAGCCAAGGGGGTGGGATTTTGTCTAGAAGCCAAGGGGGTGGGATTTTGTCTAGGAGCCAAGAGGGTGGGATTTTGTCTGGGGTTCAAGAGGGTGGGATTTTGTCTGGGGGTCAAGAGGGTGGGATTTTGTCTGGGAGCCAAGAGGGTGGGATTTTGTCTGGGAGCCAAGGGGGTGGTATTTTGTCTAGAAGCTCTGGCCTGATTTGCTGCTGCTCTGGTTACTGGTCCTAGGCGCTGATTAACTAGCTGGACATGTTTCATTTGTTCGCGGGGCTGCTGCTGTCTAAGGGCTTGTTGTTCCTGGAGGGGGTTATTCTTTACAGGGCGCGCGGAAGGGAGAATAAAATCGGCAGCTTGCTGTATGTTGATGGTAGGGCGCTGGCAAGTAATGGATACTGCTTCTGCAATCTGCAGCTTCCTGAAGGCAGACTCCTTGTGAAGAATGTCCGTTTGGTCTAGCAGCTTCTGTAGAGGAGGCTTCATGTTGTGTGTTTCAGTGAAATGCTGGAAAATTGATCCCTGGTTTCTATGGGATTGTAGGCGACGCCGCAGTGTAGAGGAGGTCCTGCCAATGTATGTGCTGGAGCCGTCGCAGCGGCCCTCCTGACATGAAAATTTGTATACAACATTGGTGGTAGCCTCACTCGGGGCCCTGGGCGCCGTGCTATTCCTCATAATCAGGGAACTAATGAGGTTAGGTTTGCAGAGTATTCTCAAGTCTATGAT
>NW_027467723.1:1569944-1574944 GCF_046742065.1 Oratosquilla oratoria
TATGATCCAAATATGACTGTGGTCAGAGAAATCACCATCGTCCAATCCTCTATAGGAGAATACAATAGAAGACTGGCTATTAGGAGGCCTTTCGATCCATTGGTCATAAAAGAAAACGGGACGGGGAAGGATTTGATGTGAAAGAAGGGAATGATAAAACGAGACAAAAGTAAACAGACGATAAAAGGCGTCTTGTCCTACGATTGTTGTTATTTTTTTTTATAGTTACTTAAACATAGTTTAAGAAATATTGTTATTCTTATAGACTGTTGTTTAGCGCTTCTATCCTTATAGACAATCTTGCGTAGCAGCTTAAAAAATACTTATTTGGTGTCGTTAAATGCCAGATGCAACGTAAAGTAAATTAATACTTATAGCATATCACCATTTTCTACTATATCAACTTCCCCCGTGAGGACAGGCATTATCCTTTTGCACTAGATAGATATTCCCTCAGTTGAATAAGATCACCTGACGATATCTAGAATAGAGGTGTCAATCGTAAAAGCTAGGGAAAGGGTTAATCGGTAAAATTAAGTAACCTCACTTTTCTTTTTCTTTTTTTTTTTTTTTTTTTTTTGTGACTGATAATAGAGATGCTATCCTGCAAGTAGCCTGCATATTCTCTTGGTGAATGATTTATATTTATATTTTTTCAATTAAATAATACCAAGCGTTTCTATGAGTAGCAAGAGTAGAATTAGGAGGAATAGGAGGAAGAGAGGGAGAAGTGGAGGACAAGGGAGAGTGGAAAAAGGCAGAGAGAGAGGAGGAGAAGGAAGAAGAGGAGGAGGAGGCGGATGAGGAGTAGGGTAGGAAGAGGGTGGAAGATAAAGAAGTAGAAGGAGGATTAGGAGAAGTAGGATAAGAGGAAGGACTAGGATAAGGAGGATAAGAGGAGGAACAGGATTTAGAGGAGAAAGAATAAAGAAAAAACAAAGAAAAAAGAGAGGAAAGGAATTATAGAAAAATGTAAGAGTATGGAGGGAAGCAAAAAAAAAATTATATAAAAATGTAATAAGCGTGGAAATTATGAATTGAGATTTTACAGACAAATAAGAGAGGGAAGCGAAAGAAAAGGAAAGAGAATGAAGAAAAAAATAAGAAAAAAAAATTCTCGACTAAGCAATTGTATTCAGTTAAACTTTAAACCATATCGGTAAAGTGTTGAGGAGAGAGCAAAAAAAAGAAAAGAAAAAGAAGACCTTTAAGAAAAAAAAAGCCCAAAGAAAATTTTAGACGAGTAAGAGAAGAAAATACAAAAGACTATTTACCTTTTTGTTTGTTATTCAACTATACCTATGCATTTATTTATGTATTTTATTTGTTATTTTTACATTATTATAGTTTTAATTTATTATTAATATGATTTTTTTTTTTTTTTTTTTTGCATCCGAACTAGATATGGATAAAAAGGTCTCCTGTCGGCATGCTCCGCCTTTGTAATCCTTTGAAACTCTTTCATTGCCCGACATTCTGAAGGAGGAATTCTCAAAAGAAATAAGAACGATTGAAAGGAAACAAGAAGAATAGGAAGGACCATATATGCCCAAAAACAAATAAAGGAAAGTGAGAAGAAAAAGAGGAAAAAAAAGTGAAACTCGGAAAAAAAAATCAAGAAGATAATTCCAGAGACTCAAAACAAAGAGGACCAATCTTTGGAAAAAGGAAATTATGGGAGTCCAAGGGAATTTGAGGGAGCCTCGACATACCCAATGGCATTCCTACAAGGAAGTTGATGGACCCCTAAGGATCCCCCCAAACCGCTCCCGCTGCGAAGTCCCTGTGTAAATACGTCAGGAAGCTTCTGAAGTTCCATTTCAATTTAGAACCCAAAGAGGAACCTGCAAGAAGGGTGGAGGAACAGGGGAAAAGAGAGAGGGGAGAGGGGAGAAAGAGGAAAGGAGAGGAAAGTGAAAAAAGAATAGAGAGGAGAGAGGGGAAAGGAGAGAGGGGAAAAGGGAGAGGGGAGAGGAGAGAGGGAAGAGGGGATAGGGAGAAGGGAGAGGGGAGAAGAGAGAAGGGGAGAGGGGATGAGGGAAAAAAGAGAAGGGAGAGTGGGTGGAAGAGAAAGGAGAAGGAAGAGGGGAGAGGGGTAAGGAGAGAATGGAAAGCTGAGGGGAGAAGGGAGGTGGGAAGAGGCGAGAGGGGAGAGGGAAAAGTGGAAAAAATAGAGGGGAGGTGGGAGACGAGAGGAAGTAGGAGGGAGAGGGTAGAGGGGACAAGAGAGAATGGAGAAGAGAGAAGAGAGAGGGGAGAGTGGAGAAGAAAGAGGGGAGAGGAAACAGGAGAGAAGGGAAAATGGAAGAGGGGATGAGAGAGAATGGAGAAGAGAGAGGGGTGGGAGAGGAAAAAGGGAAGAAAGGAGAGAGGAGGGGAGGGAAGATGGGGGAGAGGGGAGAGGGGAGATGGGAGAGGAGAGACGTGTAAAGGGAAGGAAGGACAACAGGAAAAAGAAAAGGAGAGATGGAGAGTTACGGAAATGAAAAGGAGAGGGGGAAAGGAGAGGAACATAAGGAGGAGAGGGAAAGGAAAGGACGGAATAAGGGGAGATGGAGAAGTGCAAAGAGAAGGAAGGGACACGGGGAGGGAACAGAGAGAGATGGGGAGAAAGAGAGGTGGAGAGATACGAAGGGAAGGAAGAGAAGAGAGAGGGTGAAGGAAGTACTGTATAGGAGGGGGCAGGGAGAGGAAAAAGTGGAGAGAAGGAGAGATGTGGCGTCCGGAAATGTAAGGGAAGAGAAAGTCTAGGAGAACTGGCCTCTGGAGATCCTGAGGAGGAATAAAAAGAAGAGGAGGAGGAGAATAAGGAGGAGGAAGAGGAGGGGAAGGAGAATAAAAAAAAAAGAAAGGAGAAGGAATGAGGAGGAAAAATGAGGGGTGAATGAGGAGGAGAAAGGACAAGGAAGGGGAACAAAAAAGAGGAAATGGAAAAAGAGTGACGAGAAGGAGAAAAATGGAGGAAGAAGAGAAAGAAAAAGGAGGAGGAGGAGGAGGAGAAGGAGGAGGAGGAAGAGAAAAATGTATGAGGAGGATGAGTAGGAGCGGTAGCATGTGGAGGAGGAGTAGCAGGTGGAGAAGAAGCAGGCGAAGGAGGAGGAAGAGGAATAGGAGGAGGAGGAGGAGGAGGAGGAAGCGGAATATGTATTGAGTAACCCGGCATCTGCGGGAACCGCATTGGTTGAAGTAGGAGCTTTATATTCATGCAGGATGAGGAGAAAAGCTATTGGGGTTCGCGGCAAGTACAAAGGCCAAGTGAGATCGACCACAAAGCAGCCGCCGTCGTCGGGCAGACGCCGAGGCTCTCCTAGGTCCTCCTCCTCTTCCTCCTCCTTCTCCTCCTCCTCCCGAATTAAAGAGAACGTACAGGAGGGCGTGCAGGTCGCTAAGGACGCTGCCAACCCCGGCAGGAGGGTCAGTGAGTCACGCAGGGTGAGAGGTCATACCATGCTGGATGTTGAGACATAAGTAGCTGTGCAAATGCCTTTCCGAAATCCACTTAAAAGAAAAGGTTGGGATGTTAGTATACAGTTCCTTACTCCTCTTGTTCACACACACATACATACACACACACACACACACACACACACACACACACACACACACACACACACACACACACACACACACACACACACACACACACACACACACACACACACACACACACACACACACACACACACACGGCTCGGTGGCGGATTGGTAAAGCACTGGCCTCACAAGCCAGAGAACCGGGGTTCGATTCCCCGGCCGGGCGGAGAGAAGTTGGGTTTGTCTCCTTTCACGTGTAACCCCTGTTCACCTAGCAGTGAGTAGGTACGGGACGTTAGTTAAGGAGTTGTGACCTTGCTGTCCCGGTGTGTGGAGTGTGAGTGGTCTCAGACCTACCCAGAGATCGGCAAATAATGAGCTCTGAGCTCACTGCCGTAGGGTGGTGTCTGGCTGGCTCGACAGAGACTGCAGCAGATCCGAGGTGAATACACACACATGCACGCACACACACACACACAAAGGATTACAAAGGATTACAAAGGCGGAGCATGCCGACAGGAGACCTTTTGATCCATATCTAGGTCGGATGCACACACACACACACACACACACACACACACACACACACACACACACACACACACACACACACACACACACACACACACACACACACACACACACACACACACACACACACACACACACACACACACACACGACTCGTGGCGCAGTGGTAGAGTTCCTGGCTGTCACTATGTCGGTCCGGGTTCGAATCCTGCCGAGGACTGAAATAATTTCAATATCGCTGCGCTGTGGGTCGTTACTCCAATTCTCGTGGGTGGGGAGTTGTGGTGTGTGTGCGTGTAAAGTCACAGCATTACCCATAGATCGGTCCTATTTGAGCTCTGAGATCTCTTTAGGGGGGGTGGGGGGATAGCTGTCGGTCACGAGTCCAACTCGTGATCCAAGACCATGGTGAATCGCACACACACACACACACACACACACACACACACACACACACACACACACACACACACACACACACACACACACACACACACACACACACACACACACACACACACACACACACACACACACACACACACACACACACACACACACACACACACACACACACGCATACACACACGCACACACACACACACACACACACTCGCACACACACGCACGCACGCGCGCACACATACACACCAACCAATCGTGTGAGACAGAATGAGTGAAATGTTTATCAATTCTTTTATTTAAGAGTTTGTTTGTTTTTTGTTTGTTTGTTTTCTACACCAGCGACACCCTACTGTCACTCAAACCCTCTCACTGTTAATGACTTGTGCCTTTATCAAGGATGCCGCCAGATGCTTTTATTCAGCAGAAGTAAAAAAAAGATACTATCTAAAGGATGGCTTTCGGTAATTTAATTCAACCGAAGCGAAATGCAAGCATTCCTTTCATTAGTAATGGTGATTTTTTTTATTATG
>NW_027467723.1:1579944-1589944 GCF_046742065.1 Oratosquilla oratoria
TTCCCACGTTCTCATGTCGAAACGTTATCACATTCTTGTGTTCTCACGTTATCACGTATCTACGTTTGCACGTTCTAATGTCCTCACGTTCCTAAATTTTTACATTTTCGCGTTCTTACATTCTCAATTTCTCAAGTTCTCATGTTCTAATGTTCTTAGATTCTTACGTTCTCACTTTCTTCCGTTCTCACGTTCTTCCGTTTTACGTTCTCACATTCTTACATTCTCACGTTCTTATGTTCTCATGTTCTCACGTTCTCATGTTCTCACGTTCTTCCGTTCTCACGTTCTTATATTCTTACGTTCTTACGTTCTCATTTTCTTACGGTCTTACATCATCTCATACGGAAGGAGCAGTAACCTAGAAAATGTACTATTCTAGAAACTAGTCAGGAAGTCGCTTCCACACTAGGAAATTCCACAAAGTCCGATCTGAAGGTATTGATTGGATTAAGGAGATTAATGGACGAGATGAGGTTAGGGTAGAAGAAACTCAAAGGAATGAGTAGTGTGAGTAGAACATTGTAGAGCTCTAAAGAGCTCTACAATGTTATCTTTCTTATTTACATTATATATATATATTCAACACAGTTATCTCGAATTATGACAAAAGAAACAATATAGATTTAATATATCTAGACTTTGCAAAAGCTTTTGATACCGTCCCACACGAAAGACTACTTACTAAATTACATCATATATATATATTCAACACAGTTATCTCGAATTATGACAAAAGAAACAATATAGATTTAATATATCTAGACTTTGCAAAAGCTTTTGATACCGTCCCACACGAAAGACTACTTACTAAATTAGCTTTGCATGGAATAAGTGGTAGCCTATTAGGTTGGACTAGTAATTGGTTGAATGGTCGAAAACAGAGAGTTGTTTTAAATGGAAAAACTTCTGGATGGAAAAGTGTTGCAAGTGGAGTTCCTCAGGGTTCCGTTCTTGGGCCACTTCTTTTCATAGTATATATAAATGATATAGACCATGGACTAAAATCTACTGTTTCCAAATTTGCTGATGATACAAAACTGTGCGGAGTGGCAAATGATCACTCAAACCAATTAGATATTCAAGAAGATTTAGATCAATTACAGCAATGGTCTGAAAAGTGGCTAATGAAATTTAACACGGGTAAATGCAAGGTAATGCACATAGTTAAAAATAATAGTAAGTACGATTACAAGTTATTCGGAAATTCGTTAACAAAAGTGGATAGTGAAAAAGATCTCGGCGTAATTATCAGTAACGACCTCAAATCATCCAAGCCGTGTATTTCAGCCTCTGAGAAAGCAAATAAGATTCTGGGATTGATTGCGCGATCTTTTGATTTCAAAAGTCCATCACTCATTAACAAGCTATATAAATCGTTAGTTCGTCCACATTTGGAATATGCTGTTTCTGTATGGTCACCGAATCTCATTAAAGACATTGACAGACTGGAAAAAGTACAACGGCGAGCCACAAAACTGATTCCAAATATCAAAAATAAATCATACGAAAATCGACTAAAACACATGAATCTGTTTTCCCTAGAAAAGCGTAGACTCAGAGGTGACTTGATACAGGTCTTTAAGATTTTAAAGGGAATTGACATCAAAAGTGAAAATTTTTCACATTGAATGAGAATCAGACAAGAAACAATGGTCTCAAACTGTCTGGAAATAGATTCAATTTGGAAGTAGGTAGAAACAACTTTGCCAACCGTGTAGTAAATGAATGGAATAAACTTCCTGCACAGGTAGTGCAATGTAGTTCAGTTCGAAGCTTTAAGAATCAGTTAGATAAATACCTAAGTAAGATGCTGTAATGATTATAATTTATCTTATATTATTTGTTTTTGTTTTGTTATTATTTGTCTGTCTGATTTTCATTTATTTTGTTTTTGTTTTGTTATCATTTGTCTGTCTGATTTTCATTTATTATTAGTTATATGTCAATTTATCATTATTTACTATTTACCTGTTTGTTTATTATTCAACTATACCTATGCATTTATTTATGTATTTTATTTGTTATTTATATTATTATAGTTTTTATTTATTGTTTTATTATTAATATGATTTTTTTTTCGCATCCGACCTAGATATGGATCAAAAGGTCTCCTGTCGGCATGCTCCGCCTTTGTAATCCTTTGTAATATATATATATACATATATATATATATATATATATATATATATATATATATACATATATACATATATATGTATGTCAGACCCAATCAAATCAAATCAATCAAATCAAATCAGCCACCCTGAGTACACTGCTGAACAAAGGCCTCGCTTCATGGCATTCCATGATTCACACGATCGCGCCAATATATGCCATGTTACTATTGCAAAAATCTCTATATTGGCTCTCCACCTTCTGTCTGCTCTCACATTTCTACGCTTCCCATATCGCGGTGTCCACTCAGTAACACACTTGCTCTATCGTTCGTCAGTCGTTCGCACTAACTTCTCTCCCAAATTCCACTTCCTCTCTTTTACCGCTTCCACAGTATATTTCACTCTAGTCAGCTCTCTCTCCCATCTTGCTTTCTCTCGGTCTCTCTACGTTATTTCCATCACTGATCTCTCCTTTCTCCTCTGTGCAGTCCTTAGCTTTGTCTCCATTGCCTTCCTCATTTTCCAAGTCTCACACCCGTAGATTATTTCTGGCAGAATGCATTGATTGTAAACTTTACGTTTCAGACGTAGAGGTAGAGACCCTCTCGGAGTTTTATCATACCAAACACTTTCCACCCAATTGTAATAGGTCTCTTTATTCCATTATCATGATCTCTGGTCACTTTCACCATCTGGCCTAAATAATTATGCTCTTCAACTTCTTCAAGACTCTCACCACCAATCATCATCTCTTTACTTTGAACTTTCGTGTAGAACATTACTTTGGCTTTACTCTTATTCACTTTTAAACCTACTTTGAGACTTTCCTTGTTTAGATCACTCAGCATATATTGCAAGTCTTCTGCTCTTTCAGAAATAAGAATAATGCCATCCGCAAATCTTAGGTGGTTGAAATATTCGCCATTAATTTTCAAACCATTCTCTTCCCAACTCAGTCTCCTGAAAATCTCTTCCAAGTAAGCTGTAAATAATTTCGGTGAAATTGTATCGGCTTGCCGTACTCTCTTCTCAATCTTGATCGCCTGCAAGTCATCTAGAGTAGAATATCTGCTTCTAAAAGCTTCCTGTTCTCTCGGTTAGTTTCTATCTAAAACCTGACTTAGTCCATTTGTAAGAATCTTGGAGAATACTTTATATACATTTGATAGGAAGCTAATTAGTCGGTAGTTACTAAGGTCCTTCAAGTCTCCTATTTTATGAAACAAAATTACTATAACATTACACCAGGATTCAGGAACGCTTGCTTGACGTATGCATTGGGTTTACAACTGAGCTAACTTAATATATACATACACACATACACACACACACATACACACACACACACACACACACATACACACACACACACACACACACACACACACACACACACACACACACACACACACACACACACACACACACACACCGTGTAAAGCACTGGCCTCACAAGCCGGAGAACCGGGGTTCGATTCCCCGGCCGGGCGGAGACAAGTTGGGTTTGTCTCCTTTCACGTGTAGCCCCTGTTCACCTAGCAGCGAGTAGGTACGCGACGTTAGTCGAGGAGTTGTGACCTTGCTGTCCCGGTGTGTGGAGTGTGAGTGGTCTCAGACCTACCCAGAGATCTGCTAATAATAAGCTCTGAGCTCACTGCCGTAGGGTGGTGTCTGGCTGTCTCGAAAGGAGGCTGCAGCAGATCCGAGGTGAATACACACACACACATATATATATATATATATATATATATATATATATATATATAATATATATATATAATATATATATATATATATATATATATAATATATAGGCTCCAGGACAGTTTCCCCCGGAGGACAATTTCCCCCCGTTGTCAATTGCCCCCTGGGACAATTGCCCCCTAGGACAATTACCCCTTGATGTCAATTTCCCCCGTTCACAATAGAAAAAATACAAATACAAAGTTTGTTTTATTCAAAACTTTACTTATAAAATCAAAGAGTAAAATACATTTAGTTGCAAAGAATAGAAATAATCTTAATTTATTTTAAGTTAGTTTATACGTAATTCCTCTTACGTCATCAAAAATCTCTCTGCTGTTGTAATTGTTCACTAAACTGACTATTCACTGGGAGCAATCATTGTACATTTCCCGTGATCCTTCATATGCAATGCCGGCTGTACTCTGATACGAAACTCTTGAAGTGACTGCTCTTTCTGGAGTTTTGAAATAAAAATCCAAATATTGGGATGGCAGCAACCAGTACTGGCAAGAAAACTATGCCATCCCTCGACTGAATTGTTTGTTCTTGGAGGATCTTCCTTCAGTCGAACATTGGTTCTCGTCGCCCTCTCCTTCTAAGGAGTGTCTTTTAAATGTTTCGTCTATAAACCAATGAAGAATAGAAGATAGCATTTCTACATTTCTATACGTGCCGAAAATAAAATTCCTTGGCCTGCGCTCACCAACACATTTGTCCAAATCAAAAAGAAGAAAATTTTGTTCATCGATTTTTTTTTTTTTTTTTTATACTGATCTTCCTAAACAAGTTTTTGTGCATTTAATGGCAAAAGTGGTGCAACATTAGCTCTTTGTCTTTGGCGTCTAATTATGTTGGCATGGTGTGTAGTATAACATATCGTACATTGTACTGGTGTGTTGCTTATTTGGGGAATTATATGTTTCCCCCTCTTTATAAAATTGTCATGTGTTGTGTTGTTTATTGTTTTATTATTTACTGTAATTATGTGTACATTATCTATAATTGTAATATTACTAGATATCGCGAATGCGATGCACGTCTTTCCAGCGCAAACTGGAGCTTGGTATCAGTAAAAAGCCAGCCTTTGGTGTGCGTAGACGCATTCGTTGTCAGTGGCATAAGAGAATATATTGTAATTATCCTATAAGAATTGTTTTTATTAGCCACCCAAAACATTATGGTGGCAAGTGATGAAGAGAGGGCATATTAGTTGCTAGTTTTTCACTAAAACCTATAATTGTAGGATAGGTTCATTGATGAAAAGTTTCTTGCGAACTTTCGTCATGCACTTTGATTTGCGCAGCAGTAGCAGTAGCTTCATACTTCGCACAATCGAGCGCATGCGGACGAGTGTGAAGTCTTCCAAGAACTTAATTTTCAAGTTTTTTCCACTTTTGCTTTGCATGATGGCTTATATCTGCGTTGTTCGCACTCATATGATACAACACTATGTGCTAAATCCTTTTGTTTGACATTTATATAACATTCAAACACTAATTCGTCACAAGCTTTGACCGAAGGTTTACATATCCGCTTATCGTCTTAAAGATTTAGATTTTGCAGATACAAATAGTATATATAATATAACGACACAGAGACTTTAGATTATTAAATTACAAAAAAAACAGTGACGAAAGTTTATTACAGATCCACTTATTGTCTTAATTGTTTAGATTTTGCCGATACAAATAGTATACATATGAATTTTTACAGAAGAACACAGAGATTTCGTATTATTAAATCACGAACAATGAAATATAGTGTATATCATTCAAATGTCAACGGGGGAAATTTACATCAAGGGGTAATTGTTCTAGGGGGCAATTGATAACGGGGGGTAATTGTCCTAAGGGGAAATCGTCCCGGGGGGCAATTGACAATGGGGGAAAATAGTCCTCGGGGGAAATTATCCTGATACGATATGTATATATATATATATATATATATACATATATGAGTGTATGTATATATATATATATGTACATATATATATATAATATATATACATATATATAATACACCTGTAAGTTCAACTACCTGGATAATTTTTAAGAAAAAAGTACAAGCACAGTAATTTTGCTATGTAATTAAGTACAAGTCCAAGACCTCAATATAACAAATGAGTGCATTTACCCAATGATATCATCACAAAAGTCGCTAGGATCTATATACGATACCTAAATCTTTATTAAATGCACATGGTATTGTTTAAGTACTTTAGGTCTATATACAATTACAAGTACATGAAAAACTGTATTTAACTCAAAGTACAGGTACAAGTGAATGTACTTGAACCCAACCCTGCCCTGTACAAGTACAAGTACATGAAAATCTCTACCTGAGTCCAAGTACTAGTAAAAGTAAATGTACTTGGACCCAACTTTGGCCTGTACTTAGACCAACCCTTATTTATATATATAATATAAATATATATATATATATATATATATAATATAAATATATATTATTATATATATATATATATACAAATATATATATATACATATATATGTACATATACATACATACATATATATATATATAATATTGAATATATATATATATGTATATGTATATATATATATAATTTATATATATATACATATATATACATATATGTATATAAATATATATGTATATATATATAAGATATATATATATATATATATATATATATAAATATATATATATATATATATATGAGAGACTGGGTGGAGGAAGAATAAGCGAAGATGGGCTGGAACTTTTTGCGTATACGTTTCGACCGACTCGGTCTTCTTCAGTAAGCTGTCTACAAACAGTTGGACCACATATTTATACACCCGAGGATGGGAACAAGGACAGGTCACCCCGCCGGCTGTCTGGGGATTCCCTTTCCCGTATCAAGCATACGTTTCCCAATTGTATTTATAATTAATCTACTTGTTGCCTCTGACAAACAAACAAAACCTTCCCTGTCATTGATGTTTTCATAATAATTAATGTAGGCAGCTTCAACAGTCTTCCTCATGTCTCTCCTTAATCCCGTGTGTAGAACCTCGACTCCATCCCAGTGGGGCAAATGTCCAGACCGGTCAGCATGTTGGACGAGTGAGTTAGAAGTCCTGTGTGACCTCAAGTCTCTTTTGTGCTCAGCTACGCGTTTCTCGACGCCTCGACCTGACTCACCGTAATATGAAGATGAGCAACTACCGCAAGGAATGCGATAGATGGTACTGAGGGCGTTTTGGGACAGTCCTTTTATATTCTTGGTCTTGTCCATTTTTCCAATTTTGGAATTGGACGTCCTTGCTATTTTTATCCCACTCTTCCCAAGAAATCTGTCAATGCCTTCAGTTTTTCTAGAGTTAGGAACCGAAATATACTGTACCTTATTATCCTCGGACGACTGGACATTTGGTCTCATGAAAATGTTCCTAGCCACTCCTTTCAGCTTTTTAATCATTCCCCCTGGAATATTTAACTTCTTAAAGGCATTAGTTATGTAGGCTAATTCATCTTCTATAAATTCCTCACTGCAAATCCTAAAAGCTCTGAGGAAGAAGCCTATGAGCACGCCGGTCTTCACTCGCTCGCTGTGTCCTGAGAAGTAGTGCACAAAGTCATCTCTGTTGTAAGTTTTTAGGTACACTGAGAATCTTACTCCTTCATCCCTCCTGTGCACCAACGTGTCAAGGAATGGTAACTTATGGTCGTCTTCCATCTCCACAGTGAATTGAATATCTTTATGGACTCTATTGAGTCTACCTAGCTTATGTCCAATGTCGATATTCTCCGGCACTATCACAATAACGTCGTCCACATACCTTAGCCACGTGGTGCCTCTACCCATGATCCTTCTATATTCGTCTTCCTCCAACATTTCCATAAAAAGACAGGCTAGCACCGCAGAAAGAGGACTTCCCATGGCGAGACCTCTGTGTTGTTTATATTCCTTACCATTGAACGTAAATACACCGAATTTTACACATAGGGATATAAGTTTAACATAATCACTCCTGGGAACTGGTAATTCGTCATTACTAAGACTGTCTATGACTCTCTTGGCGGCAACTAACGCCTCCTCCACGTCGACATTTGTGAATAAGGCCTTCACATCATAACTAGCTAACTTCTTACCATGGAAATCTAAATCGTTCAGCCTGCGGATGAGGTCAGAGGAATTCCTCAAATGAGCGTCACTTATAGATCCAAGGGTTCCCGAGAGTGGTTTGGCTAGACGCCTTGGCCAACTTGTGCGGAGCACTCCCGATCCCTGAAGTTATGGGTCTCATAGGTATTCCTGTTTTATGAACTTTTGGGAGGCCGTGCATCAAGGGGGGTCTCGGGGCCTCTTCCAACAGGCCTAACAATTTCTTACCTTTGACAGATTTTCGTAGGATATTCCTGGCCTCGATCTTAAACTTCTCTGCTTCGTTGTCCGCGTTTCCATCCGGTTTTCTTTCGTAAGTGGTGTGATCGTTCAGTAGATCTAGCATCTTATCTAAGTAATCATTCTTATTCATAACAATCACACCCCCACCTTTATCAGCTTGAGAGATTATTATGCTATCGTCCTGGCTTAGTGTGTGTAGCGCAGACAACGAAGCAGAGAAGTTTAAGATCGAGGCCAAGCGTCTAGCCAAACCACTCTCGGGAACCCTTGGATCTATAAGTGACGCTCATTTGAGGAATTCCTCTGACCTCATCCGCAGGCTGAACGATTTAGATTTCCATGGTAAGAAGTTAGCTAGTTATGATGTGAAGGCCTTATTCACAAATGTCGACGTGGAGGAGGCGTTAGTTGCCGCCAAGAGAGTCATAGACAGTCTTAGTAATGACGAATTACCAGTTCCCAGGAGTGATTATGTTAAACTTATATCCCTATGTGTAAAATTCGGTGTATTTACGTTCAATGGTAAGGAATATAAACAACACAGAGGTCTCGCCATGGGAAGTCCTCTTTCTGCGGTGCTAGCCTGTCTTTTTATGGAAATGTTGGAGGAAGACGAATATAGAAGGATCATGGGTAGAGGCACCACGTGGCTAAGGTATGTGGACGACGTTATTGTGATAGTGCCGGAGAATATCGACATTGGACATAAGCTAGGTAGACTCAATAGAGTCCATAAAGATATTCAATTCACTGTGGAGATGGAAGACGACCATAAGTTACCATTCCTTGACACGTTGGTGCACAGGAGGGATGAAGGAGTAAGATTCTCAGTGTACCGAAAACCTACCAACAGAGATGACTTTGTGCACTACTTCTCAGGACACAGCGAGCGAGTGAAGACTGGCGTGCTCATAGGCTTCTTCCTCAGAGCTTTTTAGGATTTGCAGTGAGGAATTTATAGAAGATGAATTAGCCTACATAACTAATGCCTTTAAGAAGTTAAAATATCCAGGGGGAATGATTAAAAAGCTGAAAGGAGTGGCTAGGAACATTTTCATGAGACCAAATGTCCAGTCGTCCGAGGATAATAAGGTACAGTATATTTCGGTTCCTAACTCTAGAAAAACTGAAGGCATTGACAGATTCTTGGGAAGAGTGGGATAAAAATAGCAAGGACGTCCAATTCCAAAATTGGAAAAATTGTCAAGACCAAGAATATAAAAGGACTGTCCCAAAACGCCCTCAGTACCATCTATCGCATTCCTTGCGGTAGTTGCTCATCTTCATATTACGGTGAGTCAGGTCGAGGCGTCGAGAAACGCGTAGCTGAGCACAAAAGAGACTTGAGGTCACACAGGACTTCTAACTCACTCGTCCAACATGCTGACCGGTCTGGACATTTGCCCCACTGGGATGGAGTCGAGGTTCTACACACGGGATTAAGGAGAGACATGAGGAAGACTGTTGAAGCTGCCTACATTAATTATTATGAAAACATCAATGACAGGGAAGGTTTTGTTTGTTTTGTCCAGAGGCAACAAGTAGATTAATTATAAATACAATTGGGAAACGTATGCTTGATACGGGAAAGGGAATCCCCAGACAGCCGGCGGGGTGACCTGTCCTTGTTCCCATCCTCGGGTGTATAAATATGTGGTCCAACTGTTTGTAGACAGCTTACTGAAGAAGACCGAGTCGGTCGAAACGTGCAATAAAAAGTTCCAGCCCATCTTCGCTTATTCTTCCTCCACCCAGTCTC
>NW_027467723.1:1604944-1607444 GCF_046742065.1 Oratosquilla oratoria
GTGTGTGTGTGTGTGTGTGTGTGTGTGTGTGTGTGTGTGTGTGTGTGTGTGTGTGTGTGTGTGTGTGAATGTGTGTGTGTATTTGTGTGTATGCAATTGTGTGTGTGTATGTGCGTGCAGTGGGTGTGTACGTACATACATGCATATGACAACAATTCACAATACTGCAACTTAAACACTTCTTCAAAATGTATTACAAATGCAAAATACTCACAAGGGAAGACATTATTATCTCATTAGGTAAACAGCAGAGCATAAATCTTGCAATTGCGCAGTTGCATTAGCTTCCAAAAGTCTTTTGGGATAACACTGGGCACTGAGCCTCAGTTGGTACGCCTGCGTCGTCCTTCGTATAACCCTACACATTTTGGTCTATGATTTCTATCTCTTAAAATACGAGATATATTGACATATTATATATTAAAAACTTATAACTTGGCGTAATAATATAATAGATGATAAAATATATATAAATATATATTGATATGCATGGAAATGAATCAATGAAATTAGCGTGTCGATACGTCTACTGAAGTTAAAACCAGTGCTGCCAATTCTTTCTAATTAAGACGATTTTTTTCCTGCTCTCTTTGTTTTTATTCTAAGCTCCCTCTTTATTAATTTCTCTCTTTTAACTTCTCTGTTTTTAAGCTCTCTTTTTGAGGCTCTCTCTATATTCTCTCTTTCACAGCTCTCTCTTTCTAAGCTTTTGTTTCTAAGCTCTCTCTTTCAAAGC
The DNA here is from genome assembly GCF_046742065.1 of Oratosquilla oratoria. Taxonomy (NCBI): domain Eukaryota; kingdom Metazoa; phylum Arthropoda; class Malacostraca; order Stomatopoda; family Squillidae; genus Oratosquilla; species Oratosquilla oratoria. Next base: position 1,605,681 of record NW_027467723.1, read on the forward strand.
TCTCGTTTTCAAATTTCTCTTTAACAGTTTTGTTTCTAAGCTCTCTCTTTTCCTAACATTTCTTTTTCTATGTTTCTCTCTTTTTTCAAAGTTCTATTTTTCTAAATTCTCTCTTTCTACAAGTTTCTATTTTCTTAAATTCTTCATCTTTTCTTTTATGCTTCCACCTCTTTCCAAATTTTCTCTTTTTAAGATATTTTTAAGCTCTCTTTTAAGCTCTGTCTCTTAAGTTATCTTTCTAAGCTCTTTTTTCAAGCTATCTTCTTAAGCTCTCTCTTTTCAAGTTTTCTCTAAGCTCTCTCTTTTTAATCTTTCTTTTTGTAACCTCTCTCTAATTTCTCTCTTTTTGTAGTAGAATAAAACAGACCATATTAAGTAAATATACCAACCAAAGACCGTTTGATCCATAGCAAGGCTCAATCAAATACCTTACAAAGAAACAACCAACTGAACACACTTACAAACAAACAAACAACTAATAAACAAAATTACAAACAAAATAATATTCAACAAAACAAACTTACAAGCAGTTTTCTTCAGACATTATTAACCTCATTGTTTACATTCTCGCTTTTTTTACCTGTAAACTAACTATCATTAAAGTTCTAGATTTGTAGAAAACATCGGGCGCATCGACGTAGACCAAACATGCTCGCAGACCAAATAATTAAAGAAGCTCTATTAAATTCAAAATAAGAATAGAATAGAGCTAAGTATTGTTAGAAATATACAAAGAGCTCACACACCTGCCCTCTTATAAGAAACTTGTTTGCGTTTGATGATCAAAGGATGATGGATTAGGCTTTGAAGTTCAAGAAAAAGATATATTAAGATCCGACAGAGAAATGCGCTTTATTATAGATGTGGAGGCATGCATACTAAGTATATAATAATTATATATATATATATATATATATATATATATATATATATTATATATATATATATATATATATACTATATATTTATATATATATATACATATATATATAATATATATATAAAAAGTATATATATATTATAAATATGAATATAAAATTATATATATATATATATATAGATATATTATAATATATACTCTATATATATATATATATATAGTATACGTATGCCTGCTCTTGGTCCACTACAAAACCACAAGCGACGCTTGCTCCAGCCGGAGCACGACTAAACCAAGAGAAACTTCTATGTTTATGACATGATTTTATACCACGTACCTATCTATGGAATAACCCATGGGTCAACTTGACCGGAGACCTTTACTTTACTTATATATAATATATATATATTTATATATATATATATATATATATATATATATAATACAAGCCGCTGGCTTCGCCCTACCCGCGCTATCGTTCGGGGGCTTGCTGACTGCGCAAACAGCGGACCTAATACGGGCCGCAGCATTCCGCGTCTCATCTAATCTAAAATCCCTCGTTTTCCCCCCTTCGTCCTCGGCCTCGGGGCCGGAAACCTCCAAACACGAATCCCCTAGCACAGAAGAAGAACGCGAAGAAGAACGCGAGGAAGAAGAACGCGGAGATGAACGCGAAGAAGAACGCGGAAGAACACAAAGTAGAACATGCGAAGAAGAACGCGAAGAATAACTGCGAAGAAAATGACTGCAAGGAAAGAAGAGAACGCGAAGGGAAGGAAGAAAAAATCGCGAAGAAAGAGAACGCGAAGAAAGAACGCGAAGAAGAAGACCGAAAAACGCGAAGACAGAACAGTCTGAAGGAAACGCGAACGAAGAACGCGTAA
>NW_027467724.1:0-15000 GCF_046742065.1 Oratosquilla oratoria
TTACACAGCCTAATCACAATTCAAGCTACCTTGTATGACAAACTACTGATATTAACTACGTTACCAGCAACCTCTCGGTTTATCAAGAATCCTACTCCACTAGATCTTTCTTTGTCATTACCTCTATAGTAGAACAGGTGGTGACCATCTTGTAATTGTATCAGCTTTTCTTCCTATCTTCGGACTTCGCTCAGTCCTACGATGTTCCATTTGATGTTGTCTAGTTTTTCCATTAAACTCTCCAGCCTATGGTCTTCTGAGAGAGTTGTTGCGTTGTAGTTATAGATCTTTATTCTCTTCATACTGTTTAATGTCCAAGGCTTGGATCTGCTTGGACAGTGCTTACTCACATTCGGTGGCACACTGCCCGTAAGCAGACGAGGCAATGCGGTTGGAACGCCCGTTTTTTTTTTTTTTTTGTGTTGTTCATGTTTGCTATGAAAGGCTTTTGGCAGTAATCTTATCTCCCTGTCAGCTAGTTTCTGTTAAAATATTTCTCTGGTGTCACCTTATTCATTATATTCGGTGAAACCCCATATATCTATAAGGTGCCCAATGGTCCACGCCGTCATTATGACGGTAGCCTATATATCAATGGGGAATTTCCATGTTTGCCATCAGGGACTTTCCAGTTAGCAGTGGGTCCTACGCCTGTTTGTGTGAGCTGCTTTTTTCTGAATTTTCTTATAAAACCTGTTGGATATGGGTGACCCTGCAGAGATTTCCTCTCCATCGACATAGCTTTTGTAATCATTAAGATTCTCAGGTACACACACACACACACACACACACACACACACACACACACACACACACACACACACACACACACGAACACACACACACACACACACACACACACACACACACACACACACACACACACATATATATATATATATATATATACACACACACACATATATATATACATATATATATATATATGTATGTATATATATATATACACACACACACATATATATATATATATATATATATATATATATTCGTAAAAGTGGCCAGTATTTCTTCTTTTATACATGTTGAATTATATATATATATATATATATATATATAAATATATATATATATATATATATATATATATATATATATATACATATATAATTATATTTTACCGCAGCTTGGTCTAAAATCAACTTCTTGTTGATAGACTCAAGTTTTCTAATCAAAGATCTCGGCTCATCGGGGACGCGGAATAAAATGCTACCGCACGACGTTTCGCTCATCTTTGAGCATTTTCAAGTACAAGATATATTTGGAACAAAGCTATTACAGGTTGAATACAAACTAAAGTGGTAATTGGGAGAGGTTATAATAAATGTGGGGGAGATTTTGTCCATGGGTGGACTCAGTGGGAATCTGTCCTATGTTTTTCTGATGTTGCTTGTAGTGTGGGCCTTATGTCCGGGGGGCTGACTTGGTGATATTCTGTCCATTCTTCTTTTAGAGATGTATGTGGTGGTGAGTGAGTGTCCATGTAGAGTAGCCAGAGCCAGTGGAGTAATTCAATTTTGTATATTCATGGTGGGGGCTTTCTCCTGAATGTAAAGGGCCTCTATAAACTCCAACCGGTGGCTGTCATTGGCAGAATCGAGGATCCTAGGGTTGTCGACTAAAATATCCCTGGACAAAAGGGTAGAATGTGCATCTGAAAAGTGTGTCTTTGGGGCTCCGTTCTGTAAATGGCAAATAAGGTGTCGGGAAAGAGAAGTTGTCGTCATTCCTATATAGGAAGAAGGGCGAAGCTTACAGTCTTCGTGTGGTCAGATAAATTTGTACACGACTTTACTTCTTTTGAGGGGGTTTTGGGCACGGAAATGGTTATATCTTAGAATTAGTTTAGAGGTTTTGAGTTTTTTTTTTTTAGAAAAATACGGAGCTTCAGCTTTTCCTCAGGGTCTATGGGATGGGTTCCACGTTCAACTATTTCTCTCAATACTCTTTCATCAGTACGGTATGCTGTACTCATGAAAGATCTATAATGCAGAAGGATTGGAGGAGTTTCTCAGGGCGGGGATTGTGACATCTCATATAAGCGTCCATCCTTTGCATGATGATAGACTGGACGTCCTTGTTGGAATAGCCATTATTCACTAGGACCTGCTGTAGGCGTTGAAGCTCTTGATGGAGTAGGGGCCAAGTAGAACAATGGGTGAATGCTCTGTTGACGTATGAGCGGATGACACATCTTTTATAAGAGGTGGGACATTCTCCTTCAGCGTGAGCTGAAGTGACGAATTTGCTATCAACTGGCTTTACAGACACATATAAGGAGGGTAAGAACATATCATCATGCAGCTCGAGAGTGAAATTAAGGCAAGAGCTACTTATAAACGCGTCACGTAAATACTGGAGATATTCCCGGTCTCTAAACTCCACAAAAATGTCGTTCACATATCTACCGTAAGTAAAAGGACGAAGATGGGGAACAGAAAGAACTCTTCTCCCCGCCAGGCCCATGTAAAAGTTGGCAAAGAGGACCCCAAGTGAGAACCCCATCGCAACACCGTCCACCTACCTATACATTTTTTTTAAATCAGATCCACGGAAAGGAGATTCTTTTGTACAGGTTTCAAGTAGAGAACGCAGGAGATTTTCCGGTATACCCAAGTGTTGATGGTGGAAACGGTAGACCTCGTCCAAAATTAAGTCTATTTTCTCATCAAGGGACGTTAGTAAAAAGGCTTTCGGCATAAAGAGATGCAATAAGGCCTGTGGGTTCCTTGTTGTGGAGTAAATCAATAAACTCTATAGGGGATTTGAGCAAGCTGCGGTCAAATTTAATTCAACATGTATAAACGAATAATTGCTGCCTACTTTTACGAATATAAAAACCCACGACCCGGCAGTCCGTCTTACTGACTTTAACCTGGATTATCGGAGAAAGCTTCTCCAATACCAGAGAGCCATCAAAAAAGAACAGAGTACCAAGCTTCAAGTGGAACTTGAGTACATTGAAAACAAATTATCCTCCTATGTAATGCCAGATGACCTCAGACAATCAATTACGTATCACCTACTTAATATTCTCTCGTAGTCTCGCCGTTCCAGCGAAGCTAAGATTTTGAAACATATATATATATATATATATATATATATATATATATATATATATATATATATATATATATATATATATATATATATATTCCATCTCAACCGTGGCCCCCTCTGATTCCCGTGGAACAAAAAAGGCTACATCAATCTGCCAAGCTACGAGCCGATCCCCGACCTGATTAAACTCCTAGCCCTCTGCCTCAACTGCCACGTTCTAAAAAAGCCCAGCCGTCACCAGAGAGAGAGTGGAGATAGAGGTTCTCCTTGAGAACATCTACGCTCTAGAACACGATGGTAAAGTCTCCACTTCCCCCAACCTTTCTGTGGAATTGTTGGCCGAAGCAGGTAAATCCCGAGTTTCCTATAAGAGTCGTCTGGTTGATGCCAGCCTGAAGAAAGCCGCTAGAGAACTCCGGGAAAACGAAGACATTGTTATAAGAAGAGCCAACAAATCTGCTGTGTTCGTTCTCCTACCAAAGTGTGAGTACTTACAAAAGATGGATGTGATCTTGGGAGATTCCTCTAAATTTGAACGAATCTCCAGGGATCCTACTAACAAGTTGAAATCTAAGTGCAATGGCATAATTAATGCCGTTAACGCTAAAGCCGGGGGAATCCATCTTTTTTGCATTTCTGGGGACCATGGTCCTGGCTATGTTTATGGCAATATGAAAACACATAAACCCAATCATCCGCTTAGACCTATTATCAGCTAAATCCCCACTCCAACCTACAGCCTACCAAAACTCTGAACAACCTTCTCTCTCCTTATATACCCAGTACCTGGTTGCTCAAATCCCCTATAGAGTTTGTTGATTTACTCCACAACAAGGAACCCATAGGCCTTATTGCATCTTTTGATGCCGAAAGCCTTTTTACTAACGTCCCCGTTGATGAGACAATAGTCCACCGTTCCCACCATCAACACTTGGGTATACCGGAAAATCTCCTGCGTCTTCTACTTGAAGCCTGCACCAAAGAATCCCCTTTCCGTGGACCAGATGGAAAGATTTATAGGCAGGTGGACGGTGCTACGATGGAGTCCCCACTTGGGGTCCTCTTTGCCAACTTTTACATGGGCCTAGTGGAGAGAAGAGTTCTTTCTGTTCCCCATCTTCGTCCTTTTACTTAAGGTAGATATGTGAACGACATTTTTGTGGAGGTTAGAGACCGGAAATATCTCCAGTATTTACGTGACGCGTTTATAAGTAGCTCTTGCCTTAATTTCACTCTCGAGCTGCATGATGATGGGTCCTTACCCTTCTTACATGTGTTTGTAAAGCCAGTTGATAGCAAATTCGTCACTTCAGTTCACGCCAAAGTAAAATTAAGGAAGATGCCTGAAACGCTGAAGGAGATGTCCCCACCTCTTAATAAAAGAATGTGCCATCCGCTCATACTTCCACAGAACATTCAACCATTGTTCTACTTGGCCCCCTACTCCATCAAGAGCTACAACCGCCTACAGCAAGTCCTAGTGAATAATGGCTTTTCCAACAAGGACGTCCAGTCTATCATCATGCCAAAGGAGGGACGCTTATATAAGATGTCACAATCCCCGCCCTGAGAAACGCCCACCAATTCCTTCTGTACTATAGATCTTTCATGAGTACAGCAATACCATACTGACGAAAGAATATTGTGACATCCCATAGACTCCGAGGACAAAGTTTGGAGCTCCGTACTTTCTAAAAAAAAAAAAAAAAAAAAAAAAAAAAAATAAAAAAAAAAAAAAAAAAAAAAAATAAAAAAAAAAAAAAAAAAAAAAAAAAAAAAAAAACAAAACACAAAAAAAAAAAAAAAAAAAAAAAACTCCTAAAATATAATCTTTTCCGTGCCCATAACCCCCTCAAAAGAAGTAAAGTCATGTACGAATTTATTTGACCACACGAAGACTGTAAGCTTCGTATTTTTCTCTTTCCCGACGCCTCAGTTGCCATTTACGAGAACGGAGGCCCCAAAGACACACTTTTCAAATACACATTCTACCCTTTGGTCCAGGGATATTTTTAGTCAACCAACACTATAAATCATCGACCTCTGCCAATGACAGCCACCGGTTGGAGATTATAAAGGCCCTTTACATTAAGGAGAAAAAGCCCCCACCATAAATATACAAAATTGAATTTCTCCACTGGCTCTGGCTACGCTACATGGACACTCACTCCACCACCACATACAACACGAAAAGATGAATGGCCAGAATATCACCAAGTCAGCCCCCGGACAGAAGGCCCACACTACAAGCAACAGCAGAAGAACTTAGGACAGATTCGCACTGATTCCACCCATCGGACCAATCTCCCTGACATTTATGTTTACCTCTCCCAATGACCACTTTTAGTTTGTATTTAACCTGCAACAGCTTTGTACTAAATATATCTTGTACTTGAATAATGCCCAAAGATGAGCGAAACGTCGTACAGTAGCATTGTATTCCGCGTTCCCGATGAGCCGAGATCTTTGATTAGAAAACTTGAGTCTATCAACAAGAAGTTTATTTTAGGACCAAGCTGCGGTAAAAATTAATCAATATATATCTATATATATATATATATATAATATAGATAGATATATATATATATATAACATATATATATATATAAAATTTACATATATAGTATTGATATATATATATATTATAAGTATATATATTATATATATATATATATTATATATACAATATTATAAATATAGGTGGAGGGGGGGGGGGGGGGGGGGGGGGGGGGGGGGGGGGGGGGGGGGGGGGAACTGAAAAATTTCTAATAGTTAGGGGAACCATGAACGATGCAATATAATAAGTTTTGATATGACCAATCTAAATTCGGAAACATCTTCACAAACCTTTATTTCCACTTCATTCTTACAAGTTATCGTGTGGCCATCATCAGTATAGTGGAAAAAGAGAATTATATTTTTTATATTAAAGTGACATTGATAAAAATAAAAATATGATCTATACTAATAAAAAACATGGAGTTTTGTTTTTTCTAAAACAGAAAAAAAAATAAAAATCTAGACAAAATCCCGATTCCCATAAACATAAAAATGAAAAAAAAAAAATTATATAGAATATAAAGATTTATTGACTTGCAACAACGCGAGTAAGTTAGGGCCTATGTTCCATGTAGGGTTGGGGCAGATGGTTTTTTATCATTTGTTTAGGTTGGTTGAATAATAGTTAAATCATAGTTGTTTTTTTGTCTTGTTTCATTGTGTCGGTCATTTTTTTTTTTTTTTTTTTTTAGTCCTTAATCATGCGGACTTGCATTAACCAGGCATGGTCTTGGAATGGCTACTGAATACAGGCTTGGGGTCTATTGCTGAAACCGTTCCTTAAAGAACAATTCGCGAGCAACTGATTGAGTCCTGCATCCAGGAATATTTGAGAGATGAGAACAATGCTTGTCCACTACCGGTCACCAGGGGATTAATGATAAACCAAATTTAAGATAATTGAACAAATAATTAATAATTGTGACTTTACTGATTATTAAAAGTCCTTACCCATTATAAAACATCACCCAACCGATAAAATAACATGAACATAGCCCTAACTCGTATTTGCGTTGTTCTAGTGAATGCATTCTTTTAATTTCTTTTTATGGTATTTTTGTCCATGACTTGTGATGTTTGTTTATTCTAAGCATAGTTGCTTCTATATTATTTTGTTAGCAGTTATGGAGCACCCATTTTATTATTAATTTTTGTTATAAAGTATTTATATATAGGTAGGACTATTTTCATCGTGTACACTGTAACAGAGAATATTATTCTCTTTTTAGGACCCCACTTAATGAGGATGCACATTGTAATTGTGCAAAAACGTCCAGAGCTGAAATAAAGAATTGTGATAGAATAATTCATGAATGAAATTGGTGTGAAAGGAACGAAGAATACAATCCGGGAGAATCAAAAATATTGAGAAATACAATCGGGAGAATTTATTTTAGAGGAAAAATTATTGCATTTATGTCCTTTTTATGAGCATTGTATGTTTTTTTGTAGTTGTGGTTGATTTATTTGACAGGTTTATCAATGTAGTGTACCTTTTATTTTTATTCATGCTAGATTCTCAACTGGGGATTTTTTGTCAGTTTTTTTAATTATTTCAGCCGTCTGTGTGTTTATTATATGTATGCATGGAATACAGTGGATAGCCTATTAGGTTGGACTAGTAATTGGTTTGAAAGGTCGAAAACAGAGGAGGTTGTTTTAAATTGGAAAAAACTTCCCGCGGATGGAAAAAAAATAAAGTGTTGCAAGTGGAGTTCCTCAGCGTGGTCTCGTTCTTGGGCCACTTCTTATTCATAGTAATGGCTCAGTATAAATGATTATAGACCATGCGGACTTAGAAATCTACTGATTTCCAAATTTGCTGATGATTATACAAAACTGGTGCGGAGAGTAACGGAGTGGCCTAATGATCACATCCCAAAAATCCCATATTATATATTCATGAAGATTTAGATAAAATTACAGCATATTCGGTCTGAAAAGTGGGCTAATGAAAATTCTAACACAGGTTAAATGCAAAGGTAATGCACATAGGTTAAAAATAATCAGGAAGTACGATTAGCAAGTTTATTTGGAAATTCGTTAACAAAAGTGCGATAGTGAAAAAAGATATCTCGGCGTTAATTATCAGTAACGACCTCTCAAGATCATCCCAAGACAGTGTATTTCAGCCCTCCTGAGAAAGCAAATAAAGATTTTCTGGGGACTGATTGCGCGAATCTTTTGATTTCAATACGTCCCATCCACTCATTAAACAAAGCTATAATTATAAATCGTTAGTTCCGTACCCACATTTGCGAATATGCTGTTTCCCGGTATGGTCACCGAAATCTCATTAAAGACATTGACATACTGGAAAAAGTACAAACGGCGAGCACACAAAACCTCGATTCCAAATATCAAAAAAATATAAATCATACGAAAATCGACTTAAGCCACATGAATCTGTTATTCCCTAAAAAAAAGCGTAGACTCAGAGGTGACTTGATACATGTGTTGAAGGGGGGTCTTTAACGAATTTTTAAAAGGGGAAATTGACAACATCATAATGTGACAAAATTTTCACATTGAATGAGAATCAGACACAGAAACAATGGTCCTCAAAACTGTCCGGAAATAGATTCAATTTGGAAGGTAGGATAGAAACAAACTTTGCCCAACCGTGTAGTTTAATGAATGGAATAAACTTCCTGCCACAGGTTAGGATGCAATGTAGTAGTTCAAGGTTCGAAGCTTTTAAGAATTCATTTAGATAAATACCTAAGTAAGATGCTGTAATGATTATTGATTTATGGTTTTATTATTTGTTTTTGTTTTTGTTATCATTTTTGGTCTGTCTGACTGTTTCATTCATTATTAGTTATATGTCAATTTTATTATCATTTACTATTTACTGTTGGATTGTTTTATCATTTTAACTATACCTAGGCATATATTTATGTATTCTTATTTGTTATTTACATTATTATAGTTTTTTATTTATTATTAATATGCATTTTTTTTTTTGTTTTTTGTGTGCATCCGACCCTACGAATATGGCATCAAAATAGGTTCTCCTGTCGGCATTGCGCCGCCTTTGTAATCTTTGTAATACAATATATATATATGAATATATCTATATATATCTATATTATAATAATATTATAATGAGTATCATAATATATTATATTCCACGTGATAAAAACCCACTGTTGGAGCAAAAAAAATGACTGGAGACAGGGAATCTATAATATATTTTCGATTGCAAAAGTACAATCCTCTCCAGTAGATTACAAAAATGGAGTATGTGAGTAGTAGGAGTACGGCAGTTCGTAGTAGTGAGTAGTGAGTGGCTACCATAAGTAGCTCCCTTGACATGAAAAAGGGAACATTGCAGGAGCGGTCTCTAACCTCGCGCTCACTCCGTAATGTGAGGGTCAGGATTGCCCCACACCCACTACAACCAAAATGTCTTTTTTATAGGCCTGGTCCTGAAAAGTCCTGAAATGATGTCCGAGAGACCATTACCCCCTTTGAAATGTTTCATTATTGGGCTTGTATTCCAATAATACGTTTTTATTTCAAAAATTTTTCTTCCCTGAAACTCTCATCATCTAGACTTAGTTAAAATAGAAAGAAAAGGATTTCGCGCAAGCTTTTTTTATACCCCCCCCCCCCCCCAAGTTCTACAACCCCAAAGTTTGGGGTTTGTGAAATTATTGTAAGTAAATGTTTTTTTTTTTTTTTTTAAAAGAAAATACCATGGTGTTTTTTGGGGGAAAATAACACAGCCTTTTTTTTTGATTTTTGAATTAGAGCGTTTCTTGTCCGAGGATATGATGAACCGTTTGTTTGTGGTTCAATCTATCCTAATGTCGAAACCCCCTCCCAGCCTGCTGTCCGATGTAAAACTAGGTCACAACCTTTTCACTGGAAATCGGATAAATCCCCTGACCTAATTTTCTGTCTTTCAACCTTTGTTGGACATTTACCACCTGTTTTATTAATGGTGTCTTGGTTGGGGGCTAAAATACAAAGTAAAATGGAAATTCAATTTAAATTTGTCCCTGGCGGAATCACGTTGGTCGAAGGAATTAAATTGAATCAGAAAAGGGGAACGACTAGGGAGCTCTTATCCTAATAAAAATTTAGAGGAAGGAGGAGGTGGGGAGGGGGGAGTGGAATTGAGGGGGGTTGGCGTAGCGCCGGTACGCGTGGTGGTTTGGAAAAAATTGGATCTCGGGTAAGCTATCTTGCCTAAGGTTGAGATTTTGAATATATCTAATCATCCCATCAAGAAACTGGGGGCTTGCAAATCCTTAGGAGCTCGAAGAAAATTAAATCTGAAGCGACGCTACAATTTTACTTCTTTGTCTGGGTGACTGCTAAAGAAATGGAGATAAACTACAAGAATAGGTCTTCCTTTTTTCGAATACTAGACAGCTAAAAGCAAGCTTATTCCTCGTCACGATAATGAAGAACTTCTAAAAAGGGTTGCCTTTACCTTTTTTCTTCCCCATTCAAATATAAACTTAATGTTGGAGGCTCTAAAAGAATTTTAAATTGCACAAAAAAGTTATCAAATGAACCCCCCCAACTTTCATCCCAAAGAGTACTTTAAAAATTATCATCCAAATCATGTCTGGGGGGTTTTTTTTTAAATGGGTTTGGAAGAAAAAGAAGAAAAATAATACGGAGAGAACTGGTCTCTAAAAGTACATCCATATACAAGATTGGCCCAGTCCCAAGGAGAAAGATTTTGAAACTCATTGCTGACATACCAGATTTTTTTGTCTAAAATAATAGGAAAATTTTTTTTAGGTAACACCCATAGCCGAATAAGAGCAATGATTTTTTGTAACGGGGGAGTGGGAGGGAATTTGTCCTAGAATGATTGTAGCTTGGTGATCCAGGTGGGATAGAGGAGGGATTAGAACCTCATCAACTCAAACATGTGTTACAATTTTTTAAAAAACAGAAATCACCATCCAGACCAAGCACTTTGCTATTTATAAAAATTATTCACTTAATTTAATTTAAATCGTTGGTGATTGGAAATACTCTGTTTTAAGTTGGGGGAGGCAATCGGAAAAAATAAAATAAAAAAAAAAGTTCTAACATAACGAGGATAAAAGGTAGTTTGCTAGCCAGTTGGAAAGCTTGCTGGTTACAAGATCCCCGAGTTGGAGATAATAGGTCTTCGTTTTTCCAACAGAAGATCAATATTCTTTTGTCTATTTTGAAAAAAGAAATCGTTGCTTGTTGGTTTTACTCATCCTTTCCAAAAGGGGTGCCCCGGTGAGGATGAATAAGCAAACTGCCACCCCCGGTGACAGAATTTAAATTCAATGTAAAATACTAACTAATATAGAGCAAGGGTGATCCTGAATTATGAGGATATGATAGGAGTTTTCATCCTTCATCAATACAGGAAGTAATGCCAAAAGAAATGAATAAGGTAGCCCGGTGACAAAATTAAACAACACAAATAGATTATATAAAGTAATGCAGCTAAAGTAAATATAAACAAAATAGATGAACAGTAAATTGGTCTCGGCCTATAATAGATAGATAAAAACTAATTCCAGTATATGGAATATACATATAATTAAATGAATAGATAGGTAAATATTCTATAAAATGTATAAAATCAATTATTCAGATTAATTGATAATTAAAGTAATAAAGAAAATAATAAAGAACTAAGAAGTGTGAATAGGTGAATGAATAAACTATGTTAATGAATTTTTATAAGGAAATTAATAATATGTAGTTTAGTTAATTAACTAATAAGAAAATACAACATAATTAAAATGAATAAATAGGTAAATAAAATTAAATAAACAATGTATATAGATAACAATTGGTATAGTTATTTGATTAATAACACAGGGGAACACTTTTTTCCGTTAATCTTTGAGTTTGCATTGGATATTTTAACGGGATTTTTTGAAAGAGTTTTAAGGCGCCTGATTTCAAATTCTGAAAATTAGTTGTTTTCTCTACAAGCTCTAGTTTGTATGCCAATTTGAGGTGTAATGAAATATGTACATATCGTGAACTTGCGTCGCGTATCCTAAAGCCATGTATAAGCATTTTAACGGTCCCATATATATACGGATAGCTCTCTAATATTTTGATCATGCTTCTTTTTGTTTCAGTTCAAAACATGGCTTCCAGAATGAGACATCATGTGCAGATAAACAAGCCTGATGCCTTTCTTTGCTACAGTATGTGGATGCTTACACACTCAATCGTCTAGGAGAGCACCGTAACATATCCTCGTTCGTCGAAGCGTGCCTACAAGGCATATTGTTGGAAGTTCATCTGGTGATCAAGGGACAAGCAATGGGCTCCTCATGTTTGTGTGCCACAATTGTGAGGAAAATGCTTCGAGACTGGACCAAAGGAAAAAAACGCAAAGGTCTGCCTTTTGGAGTTTCCAATGATTTGGCGCACGAACCCACCAACCATGTAACGTGGACTCGTTTATTTCTGCCATGGTAAAAACACAAACGGGTTGTTGGGAAGAAAAAACCGACATAAGAATAACGTATCCGAACATTCCCTCAGCTAATCTCGGCCTGTTCCGACACGCTGAAGAAAGTACCTGTTCCAGTTTTCAAAGGCTTGCCTCTCATTGGACGGGAACCGATATAATAAAGACATTTTGGACCATTGATACAAGGCCCAAAGCCAAGACAGTAAATCTGTTGTGACAGTGAATTGTCAGAAAAGTGTTCACAATCGGATGGACTGTTCTTGCAGGACACTGAACCTTTCCCCGTCCCCTAAGCCTCATTCCCCAGGCTGGAACGGAACCTGAATGAATTTTTAGTCGCGGGATTTTAGGTCTTTCAAAGAAGAAAGCAGCAGAGCTTTTGGCATCAAGGATTACAAGGCAGAAATCTTGTTGATCACTCTGTTAAAGTAGTCCATATTTCCAGAAAAGCGTGACCAGCTTTTTGTGGACCCTTTTTTTTCAAAAGACAGACCAAGTTTGTTTTACTGCCATGACATCCCAGGGCTTTCTCAAAGAACTGGGTGATACCCTTTGACTATAGTCCATGACTGGAATGGAGACACTCTTTTTTAGGACAGTTCAAAACAGCCAGTTCTAAAGTGTGCTTCTTTTACATAAAGCAATGTTTATGGAAGGCAGTTACATGTCGGTTCACTCAAGTGCATTTGCGGGAAAAGACTTATGAATGATATGAGAATGGTCATGGACTTATTAAAGTATCATGAGCACCAATTGGATAATTTGTGTAGACTTAAAGATGGGTCAACTTTTCTTCTTGGACAACAGAAAGGTTTTCACTCAAGTTTCCATGTTTCCTCTGTATGTGGGACAGCCGAGCACCGAGACAAGGGACATTGGGTCCAGGAAGGACTGGCCTATTCGTGACACCCTTGAAGCAGGCATGCCAAATATCAAACAAGACTCCAAATTGGAAAACAGAGATAAGAGTCTCATCTTTCCTACCTCTTCACATCAAATTAGGTTTGATGAAAACAATTTGTCAAGGGCACTTGGAAACCGAAGGTGAATGGTTTCCAAACAACATCATCACAGCTTTACCAGGGTTATCATTTGAGAAAGATCAAAAAGCAGGCGTGTTTTGATGGCCCACAGAGTTCGCTAACACCTAATTCGTTTATGATCAGTTTGTTTTTGTTGCTAAAAGGATGACCGCCTTTAGAAAGGGCAAGCATGGTTATCATGTGTGGCAGTCGTTCAGAACTTCCTTGGAAACAATTAAGGCGGAGAGAAACTACAGTGAACCTTGTGAACAGAAATGCTCCTCGCCTTTTCGTGATCTCGGGTGCTACATGAGCATCAAGCTTCATTTTTTTGAACAGGCCACCTTGATCAGTTCCCATGACAAACCTGGGGGCTATTGTGAGTGTACGAACAAGGAGGAACGATTCCACCAAAACCTTTCAAGATCATGGAAGAAATGTCTACCAAGGGCGCTGGGACAAAAGTATCGATGGCTGACTACTGCTGGAAGCATTAAACGAAATTGCCCAGAATGAAAATGTACAAACGCAAAAGTTTACAAACGCAAATTTCCTGCCATGAAAAAAAATACACAAAGAAATTGATAAGCCTTCCACTCAGGCTGTGGTGATGTTCTGAAGGATGCTAATCTAAACTTTCGGGATAGGCAAGTTGCTGTTAATGTTCTGTTTTCTTTTGCCCTTAATAAAATGTACAATAAATGGCTTTCATACTGTTTTTAAGATTCAAGGTGAAACAAAAGAATTGTGGCAAATATTGGCAATTTCCTATATTAACGAAAATTTTAATAAATAAATAAAAAATGTTCAAAATTGCATAAAATCTGTAGCTTGCAGACAAAACCCGACTTCCAGATTTGAAATCAGCCCCACTCAAGTGTGACTTATAGAAAAGTCTGTTTTTTTCAAATATGCCAACAAAAATGAGTGTATTCCCCCAGATTGTAATCAAATAATAGAATAAATTAACCAAACAATGAAGAAATAAATTCAACTGTAAATAGATAACAAATAAAATCAATTTAATTCATTAATAGAATAGATAAGGTTAATAGATTAGATAAATAAATAGGTGACTAAACAAGTCCCTTCTTTCACATTTCTATTTTGGATGTTTTGAAATCGGGCATTTACTCTTCCACTTCATTTAAAACTTTTTCACTTCATTATCATATATAAACTCGTATATTCGTCTCTTTTTACATTTCGTTATTTCGTCATTTCACTTTTAATCTGTTTCTTCATTTAAATATATTCTTTTATTTCCTTGTTATAATTCTCTCATCATGGTCTTCTCAATTCCCATTTGCTTCCTCATTTACCATGATCGTCATCTGTGTCCCCATTATTGATTTATTTTTGTCATTTTCTGTTCTATCACTGTTTCATTATTCATGTTTGTTCTCTAAATACAAACTAAACTTATTCCGTCTCACTCGCTCTTATCATTTCACTCTATCATCTTCAGTCCCCCACTTCACCTCCCCCCGTCTCAACTATTCCTATTAAGCCCCAACCACTTTGTTGTCCTCTTCGTCTTCCGTGTCTTCCTCGTTCGTTGAACAATAAACTCGGATATTAGGGTTGAGGCATCGTTTACGAAGTAGGTATCATAAGGAGTCTTCGCATATAACGCATACAAATAGATTTAGTATTTTCATCTTTTATGTTATGACACCAATAAAGGCGAAAATATAAATTGCGGTCACACATAACCGCCTTTCCATCCCGATTTTTCAAACGGGCACAGCCAATATACTCCTTATCTTTGTAGTTTAATCAGATAGGAAAGGGAATCATTGTTATTATTATGGTCCTATGTTTTAGCTTTTCTCGAGCAACAGGGGATACAAAGAGCAGTGACTTCCAAGAAAGAGCCAGAGGGAGATGGCATAG
>NW_027467724.1:25000-27500 GCF_046742065.1 Oratosquilla oratoria
TCTGTGTCAATGTGGTTAACTAGAGCGTTGGTTTCTCGGTGGTGTCTAATGTCCGCTTTGTGTTCCTTGAGTCTGTTGTTAAGTCCTCTGTATGTCTCTCCGTAGTATGCACAGTCACATCCTTTGCAGGGAATTTTGTAAACGATGCTATTGTCACGGTTTGTCTTGGTTCTGTTGGTGGTCAAGTGTCCTATTTTCTTCCCTGTGTCATTTACTATGATGAGTCCTGTCTGTCTCAACGTTTTGGAAAGCATGTGAGAGAGGCCAGAGTTAGGAACCACAAGGTATCGTAAATCTGTCCTCTCTTCACATCCTTTCCTCTGTCTGATTTTAATGGCTTTTCCGTAGTGACGTCCCTAACATGCCCTCTGGGTACCTTAGGTTCCTTAACGCAGCGGTTACGTATTCAATTTCCTCTTGTAAATACTCCTCGCTGCATATTATAAGAGCCCTAAGGTAAAACCCAATGATAACCCCTGATTTGGTCTTCTCGTCGTGTGCGCTAAAAAAGTGGATGAAGTCTTCTATGTTTTTCGTTAAACGGAATACCTTGAACCTAGCGCTGCTGTCCGATCTGATGACGACAGCGTCTAGGAAAGGTAGGGAACCGTTGGTCTCTTCCTCTACTGTGAATTTAATTCTTTTGTCCACGTTGTTCAGTTGTTCCAGTATGTTTCTTGTGTCGTTTGTTTTGTGTGAAATGAAGAGGATGTCGTCAACATAACGGTACCACTTGGAGTTAGCTGGGACGATATGCAGAAGGTGGTCCCTTTCCAAAGTCTCCATGTAGAGCGATGCTGCCACCGCACTCAATGGAGACCCCATTGGAAGCCCCTCATGTTGTCTGTATTCCTGCTTGTTAAAAGCAAAAGAACCAAATTTTATGCACCTATCCACCAACTCCAAGTAGTCACGCTTGTTGATGGGTAAGTTGTCGGTGTCAATGTGTTGTACTGTTTCTTTAACAGCCCGAAGGGCACCGTCTATTGTTACGTTTGTGTAGAGGGAAGTAATGTCAAAGCTTATCAGGCGTTGGTCTGTGAAGTCAAATGTGTTGAGTTTGTCTATTAGGTCGGAGGACTAGCCAAGCTATTAGCAAAACCTATTTCATCCTCCTTAGGTAGCATTAGCGGAACACACCTTAGAAACTCCTCCGACCTAATAGACAAACTCAACACATTTGACTTCACAGACCACCGCCTGATAAGCTTTGACATTACTTCCCTCTACACAAACGTAACAATAGACAGCAGCGCTAGGTTCAAGGTATTCCGTAAACCGACAAACAAAGACGACTTCATCCACTATTTTAGCGCACACGACGAGAAGACCAAATCAGGGGTTATCATTGGGTTTTACCTTAGGGCTCTTAGAATATGCAGCGAGGAGTATTTACAAGAGGAAATTGAATACGTAACCGCTGCGTTCAGGAACCTAAGGTACCCAGAGGGCATGTTAGGGACGTCACTACGGAAAGCCATTAAAATCAGACAGAGGAAAGGATGTGAAGAGAGGACAGATTTACGATACCTTGTGGTTCCTAACTCTGGCCTCTCTCACATGCTTTCCAAAACGTTGAGACAGACAGGACTCATCATAGTAAATGACACAGGGAAGAAAATAGGACACTTGACCACCAACAGAACCAAGACAAACCGTGACAATAGCATCGTTTACAAAATTCCCTGCAAAGGATGTGACTGTGCATACTACGGAGAGACATACAGAGGACTTAACAACAGACTCAAGGAACACAAAGCGGACATTAGACACCACGAGAAACCAACGCTCTAGTTAACCACATTGACACAGAGGGACATTTGCCTAACTGGGAGGGTTCCACCATTCTAGCTAAAGGACTACACAAGAAACAACGGAAAATAATTGAATCACTTTACATTGCCAACCACAAAAACACAAACAAGAGAACTGGTGACTCGAAATGGACAAAATCTACCGCGACACTTGCCTCCAAGAATGGCTTCCCAGACCCCCCGACCCTAAGTAGATACCTTTTTCCCACTTCGGCCCACCCTCTCCAGCTTTCTTCCTTTCACTCTGAAGTTCCTCCATGCTACCTTGCCCCAACTTTTTATCATGATTTATTCTTTTATTGCTATTTGTTAATATTTATTTTCAACACTATTATTATTATCATTGTTATTATAACTATTATTTATTTATTACTTCTATCATTATGTATTTATAATTTTATCATTACGTTTTTATTCTTATTATTACCATCTTTATTATTATTACTTTCATTATCTTTATTATCATTATTGTTATTATTATTGTTACTATTTAAATATTTATTAATTTTTCGTTTTTATTATCATTGTTTTCACCATTTTTGTCATAATTAATATTACAAATTTTAATTTCTTGGTTATTAGTATTATCGTTTTTATTCTTATTATTGTTTTTATTACTATTACTTTTATTTTATTGTTATTATTTCCTGTATTGCTACTATCATTTTTGTTAATATTATTATTTA
>NW_027467724.1:30000-67500 GCF_046742065.1 Oratosquilla oratoria
GACTACGGTGTCCTATAAAGAAGAGACCAGTACCTTCAAACCCGTCCATTTTCTCCACCTACATTCAAGTACGAACACCACCCGCGCGGAACGAACCGCTCCCCACGAACAAGAACTTAGTTCACACTACACAATCCAGGGCAATCGTCACAACCGATTCCACACTACTAAAATCAACAATCTCAAGGTAACATAAATTTCTTCCACTTAATTCCAATATATTCCGTAATAATAACCATACATTACCCATTCAAACCATCCCTGATACTCGCTTTGTCTCCCTTTCCATAACATGCGATCATAATTCATCCGCCCCAGAGGATTCACACCGGCTGCGCACAGACCCGCGTAACAACCACCTCATCCCCCCAGACAGCATACCCACTTTCCACATCAACCACCCAACCTCTTTCACCGAACGTTGCCTTCGACTACTCCAATTGCAACGTCAGCAACACCACCCCCTGCCGGACATTGGCATACCACTCGATTCAGCTCACGGTATCAAGGTAACCATTATACCTTCAGATACCCACGTGCCCAACGCACGTAAACCTTACTCTATTCCATCTCATATATATTAATTCAACATTTATTAAATTTATAAATATTTGGTTTCTCTCCATATATAAACTTTATGTACACCTTTTTCTTTTGGTTATCATACCTTTCTCATAATTTAACCAGTAGCTCTCATAATTATATGTTTCAACACTTAATATATATTTGCCTAATTTTTAAAACAACATATATTTATATATGCAATAACTTCTACTAGATTTGATTATTACATAATATCACATTCATATGCATTCTTCCAGTTAAGTAATTCTTGTTTAAACTATATACATTAATATATATAATAACCTTTAATTGCTTTCACTACGTATTACCCGTTTATATTTAGATAGAACTTATACATTTTTATCAATGTAACCTATTTTACTGCTGTAAATTTTTTTTTATGACAACCATAGTTAATTCTATTATAAGTATAATATCACAATAATTAACTCCTTACTATATCATATTATTTCCACATTTTATTATTATTATATGTATATATATATTTTTATGATTTTACATATGTAATCCCGTTATACTGTATAACCTTACGACAACCATAGTTAATTCTATTATAAGTATAATATCACAATAATTAACTCCTTACTATATCATATTTCCACATTTTATTATTATTATATGTATATATATATTTTTATGATTTTACATATGTAATCCCATTATACTGTATAACCGTTGACACCCTATACCCCCCCTCCCTTATCTAAGCATAACATATTACCCCTTAGTTACTGTATACCAAATATTTCTAATTTAACTATTCTAAACTAGACCACCCATCTCACCTAACTATTAAGTAATACATGCATCTCTAGTTAACTACTAACATGGCAACAGGAACGAGAAGCAAATTAAAAAAAGCGGTAGAAGCCATCCTCTCTCAATCTCAAGAGTAAAAACCCATCACGCAACTCAAAACTAGACAAAGACAATCCAGATCCTCATCAATTAAATCCACAGGTTGACATTACCACAAAGTCCTTAGACCATAACCGCCCACTTACCCCCGACCACGACGCCCCTAAGGCAGGTACCCCTACAATCCCTCTTTATGAGAATGATATCTTAGCATTTTTTAACCAACCCTCTCAAATAGACCCCTTTCACCCCTCACAACTACAACCACCCATTCCTCCCATCCAGCCAAATATGCAAACTACACCTCCTATAAGCCATAATCAGTTCAAACCCCATATCCCAACACACAATACCTCCCCTCACATTCAGCCACAGAACCAACCCTCTCAAATAGACCCCTTTCACCCCTCACAACTACAACCACCTATTCCTCCCATCCAGCCAAATATGCAAACTACACCTCCTATAAGCCAAAATCAGTTCAACCCCCATATCCCAACACACAATAACCCCCCTCCCATTCAGCCACAGTACCAACCCCACCATCACGCTCCCCATGCCTACCAAAACTTCCCCTTTATTTCTCTCCATACCCCATCTGGTCAAGCCACCTCCACACCATACCACCAACCACCACCTAACCTTCCTCCAAACCCACAATATTATCCTTACCCACAACCTCAACCAACAATAATTATCAACTATCAAACCATTACCCCCCTCACAGAAATCCCAACCTTTTCCCAAGATAGTGGATTATCCATTAATGACTTCTTGACAGCATGTGACCTGTTTTTCTCAAAAAACCAACACTACTCTGACTCAGATAAAATTAATTTGTGCCGTCAGAAAATAGACCCATCTGACATTTGCCGTTCAAAGGCAAGGATGCTAGACAGTTTAGTTGCATGTGGAATCACATATCAAGAATATAAACACCACCTTCTAAATGTCTTTCACAACAAACAAACAAGCAACATCACTTTCCTTCTCACTTTCCTCAATAACACTAGAATCCAACCACATTCCGTTACGAACATTATGGATTTCGTAGCAAACGGAATTAAAGAAGTCAGAGAGAACCTGGAGAATAACTCTCCTTGGATCCACACTGACCAATTTGGTCAAAAGGTCATGACCATAAAAAACTTACTAACATTCTTTGAGATAGGTTTCTATCTCTCCCAACTCCCTCCAACGTGTTTAAAGGAAGCCTCCAAAAGGGAACTAATCACTAGAAACCCTCTAGCTTATACCTATATCCTAGACATCACCAATGCTTGCAATGTATCCTTATCCTTGCCCCACTATCTCCCCAGACTAAATAGCCTTCAGTCACAGCACCCCCCTCCCACCAATCAAGGACAACCTTCTAAGTGGTGCTCCTACCATTCATCACCCAGTCACAACACTAGAGACTGCATACAAAAACAACAAATGCAAACACAGGCACCACAACACCCTATCCCTTGCTCAGTACATGCTACTACCTCGCACACTAACGCTCAGTGTCATGTTCAGAATCAAAACAAACAAGTTCCACCCCCCTCTAAACCTCCACTCCTACCTACACCAACACATCCAAACAAATACTGCAGCCTACACAAAACAACAACTCACTCCAACGAAGAGTGTTACCTACAGAAATCACAACCACAACCTCACCAGAGAACTAACAAACCGTTCACCACCTCTCGACAAACAGCTCCCTCCCACACAACACGCACAACTCAACACCGATTGGGGGAACGTGTACCAGCCTCACGCACCAAACCACCATAGGAATATCTCACACAACACAACTACGTCACCCTAAAAGTGACTTTAGATCAACTTACAGTTGACATGATGGTTGATACAGGAACAAACCTGAACATCATCCCAAGAGCTCTCTATGAAGCATTAAATGACCCACCCCAAATTCAATTTTCCAATATGGAAGGACTCCTACTAGAAGGGAGCACCATTTCTCTACACGACACCATAGACTTAAATATAGAAGTCAACAACTTCCAAGTAGGTTTCACACCTTTCCACATAGCTGACGAATGGAGTCTCGATCAACAAGGTATAATAGGATTAAAATCATTGAGGACATAGAAAACTATTATAGACCTAGACAAAAATAACATCTCCTTCTCAGATGTGAATGATGAGCCAACTGTCACTGAGACACCCGACTCAGACACACAACCTCTCTCATGTCTCCCTTCCTCAAATACTCCAATTCCAACTAACAGCTATTCCTTCCGACCACCCCCTTATGTCACCTCAAAGGCATTGATGTCTAACACAGTCATCATTCCCCCTAGACATTCCATGGCTGTTCCACTATTCATACCCGGAGCAATCGGACATCAGGACGCCATAATTGACTCAGAAACGTCTAGACTTACCAACATCTCAATTGAACACTCTTGGGACATAATCCAGGAAAATAGAACGGCCTTAGCCATGTTAACTAACCTCTCAGACCAACACCGTAAAATCAGGAAGAATACTAACATTTGCGCAGTCCACCTCCATAATTCCCCTATCCAGGAACCACTCCCTCAACACATCAACCCAGTAAGACCAACACAACCCCTCACCCCTATCAATCCAGACCAAATCATAACATCAGCTGACGGAGAAATTCATAACGAGCTATTAGCTCTCCTACAGAGGAATAGATCAGCTGTCGCCTTAGAAGGTGAACCACTAGGCAAATGTGATATAATCAAACATCACATCCAAATCCCCCCTAACACCCCACCTTCATACACCCCCGCTTACCGCATACCTCACAGTAGGAAATCCCAAGTCAATAGCAGTGTACAAGAGATGATACACCAAGGCGTAATTTCCCATTCAGACTCCCCATGGAACAGTCCCCTCTTTTTGGTCCCTAAGAAAGACGGAACCTTACGCCCTGTTGTGGACTTAAGGAAAGTCAACCACCTCACTCAATCTGACACACACCCCCTCCCCGCCATGCAAGATGTACTACAATGCATTGGCAACGGGAATACAGTATTTTCCACTATCGACCTTAAGTCTGCTTTCTGGCAAGTGGAATTATCTGATGAATCTAAACCCGTAACTGCATTCTCCACTGATAAGGGACATTTTCATTTCGAACGTATGCCCTTTGGCCTCAAGAATGCCCCCTCAACCCAACAACGGTTGATGACCCACATTTTCAGTGACATGATAGGAGTCTCATTATTCGTCTATTTAGACGACCTCATTATATATAGTCCCACAGAAAGAGACCACCTCACTTTAGAGATTGTCATCAAACGTCTCAAATATACGGGGTTAAAGATTCAATTAGGGAAATGTAGATTCCTCATGAAGGAACTCACCTTCCTAGGACATAATGTGGATGCAAAGGGGATTCATACAAACACAGATAAAATAGATACAATAAACAATTTCCCAACCCCCAGAAACGCAAATGAAACATGAAGTTTCATAGGGCTAGCCTCATACTACAGACATTTCATTTACAATTTTGCACACATAGCTTCCCCCCTAACCAAATTCACAAGGAAAGGCGAACCATTTCAATGGTCAGAAACAGAACAACAAAGTTTCGACACACTGAAACACTCTCTGACCACAGCCCCTGTACTAGCCTTCCCTGACATGAAGAAAGAATTCTTTCTTTACACAGACGCCTCCTCTAAAGGAATAGGCGCAGTCCTACAACAGAAGGATGACAATGGCAAAGAGCACCCCATAGCCTACGCAAGTAGAGTCCTCAATAAAGCTGAAAGTAACTACTCAACTACACACAAAGAAGGACTTGCAATCATATGGGCACTAAAACGCTTTAAATACCTCATTTTAGGCTATAAGATTACCATACTAACAGACCACCAACCCCTAGTCTATCTTTTTAACTCCAAAGACTTACATGGGAGAGTTGCTAGATGGAAAGCAACTCTCCTTGATTACGATCCCAAGATCGTATACTTAGCTGGGAAAGCTAACATAGTGGCAGATTGCCTGAGCAGACAAACCTACATCACCCCCATAACCCAAACCACATGCATACCTATGCAAGAACTCAGAGATGAAACTGAAAGAGACCCTATATGGTCTCCAATAAAACAACATCTCCTTTCACAAACCCCCTTACAGTCCCGACCACCTGTCCCTATAGAGGAACTCAAACTGGTCGACGGAGTCATAAGGAGAACCACTAACACCAGAGAGGTTACTGTTATCCCCAGAGCCCAAGTCCCCAAGGTCCTACACATATTGCACGACAGTGCAATGGGAGGCCACTCAGGCAGAGATAAGACACTAAACACTGCTAGGCACATATATTACTGGCTTAACATGAAAAGAGATATAACCACACACATAGATTCTTGTGTAACTTGTAACCAATTCAGAGGCCCTGACCCGAAACAAATCAACATCAAAGACATCCCACTCCCTGCTGGGCCATGGGAAACACTTGGCATTGACCTACTGAAAATGCCAACGAGCCACCAAGGTTCCAACTATGTACTCACAGCAGTAGAATATTTCTCTAAATACACAATCCTAATACCAATCCAAGACAAAACAGCAGAGACTGTAGCCAAAGCCCTAGTTAACAATATATTTTGTAGATACAACATACCACACACAATGTTATCTGACAATGGATCAGAATTTAAAAACGAGGTGATGCGCGAAATAGCACACCTCTACAACATTGACCAAACATTTGCCACTGCATACCACCCACAGGGAAATGGTCTGACTGAGCGAACAAATCGCAAGGTCCTAGAGGTTCTCAGACCCTTGGTCAACGACCTCATGGACAGTTGGGAAGATTGGCTACCACAGGTACAAGCCAGTATCAATAGCACAGTCAATTCCGCAACAAAGATGTCCCCACATGAGATCATTTTCGGCCAACCAATGCGCCTACCCTACCAAATATTCAACCAACCACCCCCACCCTTATACAACCTAGATAACCTCACACACTGCATCAAAAGAGGTATGCAAACCATTTACAAACAAGTTAGAGCAAACTTGAAAGAAGCCCAGGAAAAGACAAAGACAAAACAACACAAACGCTCAATTCCACTTGACATAGCGCTTGGTGACACTGTCATGGTCAAAGACTCAACCAGGACTAACAAACTCAGACCCAAGTTCTTAGGTCCCTTCACAGTCACAAGCTCACTCCCTAACAATGTTTTTCTACTAACGGATCCTTCCGATCACACAACCGTGACCATACATGGAGAGAAGCTGAGAAAGGTCAAACTCAACCTCGACCCAATCCCACTTCCCATCAACAACCCACCTACCACGACCACACATAACTCACCCAAACGCAAGTCTCATCCCATGATTCTGCGTCGACGCAACTAAACATGCACTCTAGCTCTCGCCCCTGAAGATGCAGGACGTCATGTATCTATCAGTGGAGGTTAAAATGGCCCATTTCCAATAAGAACTCCCTTCCGCATATCTAATGAAACTTCTCCACTTCCTTCCGACCAATATAACCTTAGCGAGAGTCAGATAAACATATCCTCATTCACTGAGACATAACCTTCATCCTCCAAAATGAAATACATCATTAATTAACCACCTTTAAACATCAACTATCTTTCAAAAAAATTATTCTTAGCAACATACCTATGGACTCGATCAAGAGATTCTCCCTTTCGGAAATCTACCCCTACCCACCCATACCTAAGGTCCCCGCTACCATCCTTCCAAGTAAAATAGACATGGTACACCTACTGAATAAATCGACTACTCTTGACATGGACTCACTTGACCTACACTACAAGGTACTGCCATATATCTCCACAGCCCTTTCACTCTTAATCATTCTCTTTATACTGGTGATATTGACCAAATTCTGTTGCACGAAGTAAAAACTTCCAAAACCTTTCAACCCCCATTCCAGATTTACTGTAAACCTAGATTAAGTTTATTCTTGTGTCTCACCCAATATCTTAAATAACATAATAATTCTTACGAAAAAACTATATACATACTATGAAATAAAACAAGTGCTAAGTGACACACCAAACTGACCATAGAACAGTGTTTAGAAAATGACACTCCCTACAGTGATAGTGATAAAACACATGAACGCCATAACATTTAGAAAGTGATTTCAACAGTGTTATCAAATATATAGTGAAACCTTTCATATGATATTTAATATAACATGTAATCTGGTGAGACACAACGTTACTCTTCGGAGACACAACATCGCTACCCTTATTTACAGTTCATGATCCCCCTTGGGACCTCAGATTCACTTCAGCAACAACCCCCCCATCTCCACATATAATCACCCAGGATTTTGTGTCTCTGAACCTT
Organism: Oratosquilla oratoria; assembly: GCF_046742065.1. NCBI lineage: Eukaryota > Metazoa > Arthropoda > Malacostraca > Stomatopoda > Squillidae > Oratosquilla > Oratosquilla oratoria. The sequence continues at coordinate 37,777 of NW_027467724.1, forward strand.
TTCTCGATGTATTACCCATATGAATATTTTTGTTAACCATGTAACCTTAGGTGCCGGGAGCCACCTGACCCCAGGGGGAGAGCGATATGTATACGCCTCATATACATGACGAGTAGTATCGCCCAGTCATATAACCCACTTCCTCACTCACTTACTCACTATCCGCCGACGGTCAAGCATCATAACGCTGACCTAAGCACTCCTCTCAAACTTGCCGACTCAACACTTCGTGCTCGTGTGAACAGCACTGTCAACCATCAAACGACACACACACACAGACCAACACACGCGATCAATCTAGTAGCCACCCAGTACTGACATACGATATTACGTATACTGACGGTCCTCCCCTGGATATATAATTAACATGTATGGTAGTAGACATCAATACGTAATTAATGCAGTTGCCCCACCCATGTGGGACAACAGACAAACTAGAGATTAATGTTAAGATCGCGATTAAAGGCAACCCAAGAACTTGTCCATTCGGCACTTCCGGAGAGCAAAACACTCTGGCAAGACGCGGACAATCGTCGGTTCTTGTGACGTGCCCTTGTGTTAAGACTGTGTAGAACGTGTATCTAAGCTTCTTAAAGTGTGACGAATAAAGAACAAAACTTAAAAGGTGTATATCAAGTAACCCCTTTGTGGAGATGATGTAACGACCCCGTTACATCTTGTGTGTGCAAGTAACCCCTTTCTGGAGATGATGTAACGACCCCGTTACATCTCGTGTCTGCAAGTAACGCTCGGTGGAGATAATGTAACGATACCGTTACACCCATCCCGTTACAAATATATATAATATATATAATATATATAATATATATAATATATATATATAATATATATAATATATATGTATAATATATATATAATATATATATATATAATATATATATATAATACATATATGTATATATAATATATAAAAATATATATATTTATATATAATATATATATATATAATATATATTATATATAAAATATATATATTACATATAAATATATATATTATATATAAATATATATTATATATATATATATATTATATATATATATATTATATATAATATATAATATTATATATTATATATATATATATATATTATATATATTGTATATTATATATTATATGCATATATTATATATATGTATATATATTATATATATCATATGCATATATTATATATATTATATGCATATATTATATATGTATATATATTATATATATATAATATGTATATATATATATTATATATATATATTATATATATATATATATTATATATTATATATATATATTATTATATATATTATATATATATATATATATTATATATATTATATATATATATATATAATATATATATATAATATATACATAATATATATATATATATAATATATATATGATATATATATATATAATATATATATATAATATATATATATAATATATATATAATATATACTGTATATATATATAATATATATATATATATATATATATATATATATATATATATTAGTAAAGGGGGGAGCAGGTTCTCAGTAATACACGTGGAGTTAAAAACGATATATATAAATATATATATATATATATAATATTTATATAATATATATATATATATATATAATATATATAATATATATATATATTACAGGTGAAAAATGTAATCACACATTTGTCAATAACGTAGAAACCACTGTTGGAGTAAAAAAGACTGGAAACGGGGAATTTATATATTTCGATTGCAAACTGCAATCCTCTTCAGTAGAATATCTGAATCTCTTGGAAAGACCACCTCGCTTGCGCGGGATCGGTTTTTGTGGGAGGGGAAGAATGTCTGTAGGAAAATGAAAAGATAGTAGCGTATAAAAGAGGGCTATTGCCACCGGGCGAATTGCGAGCGATTAGGGGTTTATTGGTGGTCGTGGCTCGGGAGAAATGGACCGGGAGCTTGGAGGGCAGCGCTTGACGCCGGGGTTAGGATTAGGATCCCCAACGAAAGTTTAGAAAATGGTAGGAGGCGTAGTAGTAGAGAAAGGTGGAAAAACGGAAAAAAATCTTTAGTGGGAGGTAAACTGAAATGAGAAGATGTAGTAGAAGAGAAAGTTAGAAAGGGAGTGAATTTTAGTCGAAGGAAAAGTAAGTGTAGATGTTTGTGCGTGTGTTGTGGCATTGTTCGTGAGAGGTGTATGTGTGTATCTTACGGGAAGTGAGTTGAGTTCACTTCCCGCGTGTAGAGGGCGGTCCTGATAAGCCACAGGTGGGGCGAGCGTTGCCTGTTTATCCCCAGGTTGGGTTTGAAGTCCTGTAGAGCTGATCCAGTGGCGGTGCGAGGGGGGGCAGACGGGCGGTGTAAACCCGCCTGCCGACGTCAACGAAGAGATCGGTCCGTAACCAGACCGGCAGCGGCAAAGGAGATGACTCCTCGCCACCACCGCTGGCGAGCGCGTTCCTGATGAGCCACAGGTGGGGCGAGCGTTGCCTGTTTTTCCAGAAGAGTTGATTCAGTGGCGGTGCGAGAGAGGGGCAGACGGGCGGGTGTTGTATGATCTCTTTCCTTCCAATCACAACTCTGAAAACAGAGAATTACGCGATTGGGAATTGTGTGTAAATGTTAGAAGTGTAAACTCGCTCACCAGCGTCAGCGAGAGGCCAGCGTTAGGTTGCGGGCCGGTTGGACAGAGAGGTGTCCCATGTCTCTCCGTCTACTAGCCTGCGATCAGATTAAGAGTTCTGAGTGAGACGGTTTGGGCCTCTGCTTTGCCAGCGAGAAAGTGTGCGTGTGCCTCTTTTCTTCCAAGCACTACTCTGAAAACAGAGATTTACGTGACTTGGGAAATGTGTGTATTTGTCTTGGTGTAAACCCGCCTGCCGACGTCAACGTAGAGGTCGGCCATGCCAGACCGGCAGCAGCTAGGAGATATATCTCTTAGCCACCACCGGCCGGCGAAGATTCCTTGGAGCTTGTTGAGAGGGCTGGTTTGAAGAGACGCCCGACCTCTACGAGCGCTGGGTTGATTCAATTAGATACAATTAAGAGAGAGCGTGCTGCTTAAGTAGCATCCTTAACAAATGAAAGGGGAACATGGGAAGATGTCTCTACCCTCGGCTCACTCCGTATGTGAGGTCAGGAGGCAAATGAGCTTTCAATAGGTTGGTGATGAAGAGTCCGGACATTATATCCGGGGACCATTGCCCCTTTGAAATATTCATGTTGGGCTGATATTCAATGATAGTAGATTCTACCATTTTTCTCCTGAACTCACATCTGGATTTATAAATAAGCTCAGCTTTGTCCCAATCTAAACAATGTTTAAATTGCTTAACATGTTGGAACACAGCTGAGCTCTCTTGTGCATACATGTATATATATATATATATATATATATATATATACATGTATATGTATATATATATATATATATATATATTTATTTTTATATATGTCAATATATATTCATGTATATATATATATATATATATATATATATAGTATGCATCCTTCAACCCGGAGGATTGAGTTGTGCCCTGGGTGATTAACAACAACGTCTGCTGTGGTTGTGGAGTCCAATGCGGGAGTGACAGTCCCTATTGCACTGGGCACAGATGAATGTGAAAGCTGGTCTCTCTGCAAGTGGGTAAACTTTCCTCTGCTGCTTTTTTTTTTCCATCGGGGGTGGGGTTGGGGGGCTTGCCGTGCCAGCTCAAATTCAAAGTGCTCCAGTCCTCTCAGAACCTCCCATTAGCGCCAGGAATAAAGCCAACAGAGCATCAGGTTTCATTGCTAGGACGGTTACGAATAGAAATGCAGAGGTAATTATCAAACTCTATATAGCGATAGTTAGACCCATCCTTGACTATGTGGTACATTTTTGCTCTCCGTCTTATAGAATGGACATCAATTCGCTAGTCATTACAGAGGAGAATGACCAAAATGATTCATGGACTCAGAAATTTACCTTACGAAGAGAGGCTTAGGCACCTTAACTTACACTCTCTGGAAAGACGCATATTGCGGGGTGATCTAATAGAGGTGTCTAAGTGGATCATAGGCTTTAACAAGGGTGACGCAAACAAGGTCATAAAACTTCCACAGTGCCTTCCTCTCTACCCTATCATAAGCCTCTTCATAAGCCCAGAAAACATTCTTACCTTTTAAACTTTTATCTCACCGTCGGAAAAGAAGACACTAATGTCGAAAGTTCTCTATATTTCGATCACTTTTTGCTAAAACTTTCTCACTGATCTACTTTACATCCAAAATTTTATCCGCGCAACCCCTAACTTTCCCAAATCCACATTACTCTTAACCAATTATTCCCTCTTTTCTTCTCTTAATCCTCTTAATTAAAACCTTCCCATAAGCCTTCCCAACTACACTCAGCAAAGGAATCCATCTAAAGTTACTACAAGTACATTTGTTCCTTTTCCCTTTGTAGATCGGAACTATACAGGGACTCTATCAGTCCTCCGGCACTCTACCCTCCCTAAGACACACATAACACACATTAAACAACTTCACCAGCTAGTACTTTATTACTGTAAGTACCTTCTTCAAACATTCAGTATGACACTCATCTAAGCTAGGTGTCTTATCTATTCTCATAATTTTCAAATCTACTTGTACCTCACCTTCTCCATCTTTTCTTATTTGCCCTCCATTTTCCCCTCCCATCACTGTCATTTTCTTAGTGTCACGAGAATTAGTAGTGTTTTCTCGTGGGGAGGTTATGTCCTGGTCTCAAACGTCCGCGCAGCTGACGGTTGGCGAGTGTGAGAATATGAGCCTAGGGTGAGGTCAGGCAGAATCGTCAGATCACAATGAAAGCTGTTGGGGGGATTTTTATTTTTCTCCTGTTTTCAGTCCGCTGAGTAAGACCCTAGAGGTCGACACGTCTGTTACCCGAGCTGGTGTTAATGTTGTGATAACCAGCTCGGTAACAGTGGGCAATCTTATAAAACACCGAAATAAAAGTAAGGAAAATGTTCGTCAAGCAAGTGTTTACTGTGTGCCATGTTTAGGTTGTAAAAATTTCTACATTGGTGAAAGTTTCCGTAGTGTTGACAAAAGAATATCAGAACATAGATATTATACGAAAACTTACAATATGAATAATGCCATTGTTAGACATAGATACGATACAGGCCACAATGCTGACTAGAATAATTTTAAGATTATTAAATATAAAAACCATACTATGAAGCGTAGATGTTATGATCCTTGCTTTTATATCTATCATTGATAATATAGATAAAAACAATGGATTTTTTACAATAAATAAACCTTTAGCAATTTTAATAACAAAGTAACAAACAATTTACGCAAATTATGTTTACACCAGTTTCATGTTCGTTTCTCCCCGCAAGCTCGGGTTATATAAGGAGTCAGATGTTTGTCCACTATGTTATTTCTGAAGAAGCCCTGCTGGGCGAAAAGATAAATGCATGGGATTCCATACTCTGCGTTTGGCTTCTCTCCTACAGTACTGTTGCTGTCGTTGCTGCTTTTACTCAATGCTGTATAATAAGATAAATGTACTGTGACTATGTCTCACACTTAAAATGGATGAGACAGATCTTAAAATACACATATATTTAGAGTGCATATAACAATTGAAGAGTTAAGAAAAAATATTAAAAGGAAACTACATTTTAAAAGCCTTAAAAATAGTAAGCAAGGTTATATCTAATACGTCTGTGTACACAGGTATAGTATATACATACAGTACCTGTATACGTATATATACTGAAATACAGTACATTATTAAAACATTAAAAAAACTAAGAAAAACAATAAATGAAACTAAAAGGTATAAAATTAATAAATAAACAGTAAACAGTTTGTATATAACAGTATTCAATAGAAAAAGCTACTTAAAAACGCAACATATTGATATCATGTATCCTAGAGTATAACCCTCGTGTCGGCCATTTTGAATGGGATCTGACTTACGACCGATCCGACTTACGACTGGTTGGTCGGAACCGATCTAGGTGTAACTCGGGTAGTGACTATATATATATATATATATATATATATATATATATATATATATATATATATATATATATATATATATATATATATATGTGTGTGTGTGTGTGTGTGTGCATGTATATATATATGTATATATATATACATATATGTATATGTGTATATATGTATGTGTATACAGGTAATCCTTTGTAATCCTCTGTATTCCTTTGTAATATATATATATATATATATATATATATATATATATATATAGGCAGCTGTTAAGATAATCAGAGCAGGTAACGCACCTGGGTTGGATGTCATGCAGAAGGTCTACAAAAAAAAAAAAAAATACAGTCATGGTGTACTGGCTGGTGAGTAATAATAATAATAATAATAATAATAGTAATAATAGTAATTATAATAATAATAATAATATTATTATTATTATTATTATTATTATTATTATTATTATTATTATTATTATTATTATTATCATTATCATTATCGTCATCATCATCATCATCATCACTATCAATATTATCATCATTATTATCAATATCATATTATTATTATTATTATTATTATTATTATTATTATTATTATTATTATTATTATTATTAACATTATTATTATTATTATTATCATTATTATTATTAGGAGGTACAATGATAGTGGACTGGTTGGTGAGGTTATTTAATGTTTGCTGGAGAGAAGGTAGAGTGCCGGAGGACTGGAGGAGTGCTTGTATAGTTCCACTTTACAAGGGAAAGGGGGACAAATCGACTAAAACATATGAATCTGTTTTCCCTAAAAAAGCGTAGACTCAGAGGTGACTTGATACAGGTCTTTAAAATTCTAAAGGGAATTGACAACATCAAAAGTGACAAAATTTTTACATTGAATGAGAATCAGACAAGAAACAATGGTCTTAAACTCTCCGGAAATAGATTCAATTTGGAAGTAGGTAGAAACAACTTTGCCAACCGTGTAGTTAATGAATGGAATAAACTTCCTGCACAGGTAGTGCAATGTAGTTCAGTTCGAAGCTTTAAGAATCATTTAGATAAATACCTAAGTAAGATACTGTAATGATTATAATTTATCTTATATTATTTATTTTTGTTTTGTTATTATTTGTCTGTCTGATTTTTATTTATTATTAGTTATATGTCAATTTATTGTTATTTACTATTTACCTGTTTGTTTATTATTTAACTATACCTATGCATTTATTAATTTATTTCATTTGTTATTTACATTATCATAGTTTTCATTTATTATTTTATTATTAATATGATTTTTTTTTTCGCATCCGACCTAGATATGGATCAAAAGGTCTCCTGTCGGTATGCTCCGCCTTTGTAATCCTTTGTAATCCTTTAAAGTGTGAATGTAGTAGTTTCAGAGGGATTAGCTTGTTGAGTGTAGTTGGGAAGGCTTATGGGAGGATCTTGATTGAGAGGATTAGGAGAGGAACAGAGGGAGTAATTGGTGAGGAACAGTGTGGATTTAGGACAGGTAGAGGTTGTGTAGATCAGATTTTTGTGGTAAGACAGATATGTGAGAAAGCTATAGGAAAGGGGAAGGATGTTTTTTTTTTTTGCCTTTATGGGAGGTTATGCGGATATACGGTATAGGAGGAAACCTTCTCGGAGCCGTCAAGAGTTTTTATGAGAGTAGTAGAGCTTGTGTCAGGATTAGAAATGGAGAGAGTGAGTGGTTTGAGGTAAAGGTGGGACTTCGTCAAGGATGCGTTATGTCACCCTGGCTGCTCAACTTATACATGGATGGGGTAGTGCGAGAGGTAAATACAAGGGTAGTGGGCAAGGGATTGGAGATGGTTAAAGAAAATGGAGAAAAGTGGGAGGTGAGCCAGCTGTTGTTTGCGGACGACACTGCGCTTGTGGCAGGATCGGAGGAGGGATTGAGGAAGTTGGTGACAGAGTTTGGGAGAGTGTGTGATAGAAGAAAGCTTAAGATAAATGTGGGTAAAAGTAAGGTGATGAGATGTACAAGGGTGAAAGTGGCAGTAATCTGGAAGTGAGCATTAAGGGAGAGCAACTGGAGTCAGTGGATAGTTTTAGATACTTGGGTGCAAATGTGGCAGGAAAAGGTGGAGTAAAGGTGGAGGTAGAATGTAGATTGAGAGAAGCGAGTAAATGCCTTGGTGGATTAAAGAGTGTAATGAGGAATAGAAATTTGGGAATGGATGCTAAGAGGAGACTGTATGAAGGAGTGATTGTGCCAACAGCACTGTATGGGGCAGAAACATGGAACATAAGAGAGGAAGAGAGAAGGAGCTTGAATGTGTTTGAGATGAAGTGTCTGAGAAGTATGATGGGGGTTACTAAGCTAGATAGAGTGAGAAATGAGGAGGTGAGGAGGAGAACAGGGGTGGAAAGGGAGTTGGGAGATAGGGTTGATGAAAGAATATTAGGATGGTTTGGACACATGGAAAGAATGAGTGAAGAAAGACTAGTAAAGGAGGTATGGAAGGCAGATGTGGAGGGAGTGAACATGAGGGGACGTCCTAGGATGAGATGGATGGATGGGGTGAAGGGGGTTTTGGGGAAGAGAGGAATGTCTGTTGAGGAAGGACGGGAGAGGACAGAAGACAGGGGTGAATGGAAAAGGGTTGTATATGGAAGATGTTGTGATGCATGAGGTGGAATGGACGGGGGGATGGGGGGTGAAGTAGTGTGTGTGAGCAAAATTTTGACGCAGCCCGAAGGGATTTCTCCCCGTCTTCTCCTTTATATGGGGGGACGGAGAGGGGGGTCGCCGATTTGATGAAGCGGCCTTGCTGTGGATGTGCTGTGTCTTGCGACACTGCTTCTGACCCAGGGCAGTGGACAGGGTGCAGGGATGGGAGGGAGGGTGGAGGGGTGTGGAGTGTTTTCAGGGATGGAATGGGTGGGAATGATTTTATGCCTTTTCCTTTTTGGCTACCTCCCTAGTAAGGGGGAAAAAGCCTTGGTATATGTATTATTATTATCATTATTATTATTATCATTATCATCATCATCATCATCATCATCATCATCATCATCATCATCATCATCATCATCATCATCATCATCATCATCATCATTATTATTATTATTATTATCATTATTATTATTATTATCATTATTATTATTATTATCATTATTATTATCATTATTATTACAATTGTTATCGTTATTGTTATTGTTAGTTATTGTTGTTGTTATTGTTATTATCATTATCATTGTCATTATCATCATCAGTATCATTATCGTTGTTTTCATCATTATCTTGTATATCATAATTCCTGTTAATATTGTTCCCATTTTTCTTTTTTTGCCATATATAAAAAATAATACCCTGAAAATGGTACGGCAGGGATGGAGATGGAGATAAACCACGAATGAACAATGAGATAAACACATGGGGGGGGGGGGGGAGTTGGTTCTCGAGGTCGTCTTGAACACGATCCACTTCTTCTGTTTTTTTGTTTGTTTTTTCTCTTCTCTCTCTCTCTTGGCGTTAGCTAGAAGTGTTAGCTCCACTGCCACTAACACTTTCAGTAATTCCTCAGGCACTTACTTTATTCATCTGTAGGCCCCATGTCACTTCCTTCTTTTAAGTATGTTTCCACCAAATCTTCTGTAACAAGTTAGTAAAGTTTCTTGGTGGGGTGAATTAAAACGGAGATATAATTTTTCTTCTTTTCTTCCAATTAATTACACTTGGTTATTCAAGCTACACCAAGGAACTCCCACTTGGGATCCTTGTACACCCACCAATTCAAGTCTGCTTTGACGTCACTATTTAATTCATCCAATAACTTTGAACGTTACAAATAAGTGCCACCCTTTAAGGGCGTGACTTTACTTCTGTGCACCAATAATTTCTTTCCTCCACCCTTTTCTCCAATCAGAAAGGCTGTTATACTGTCTCAAGCAATACTGTTTACGCAAGCACTTCTGTCACAAGTGGAACGTGGCTTAATATTTACATTTCGTCATATCAGCACTTCTATCGATACCGTAGCCTATATTTACAAAACATCGGATGACAAGCGAGAATATGCAACTCTGCAACTTCCTCTCGGCCATTGTTTCAAAACATCCAGGTAATAAAATTGAATACATTTCCACCTACCCCTATATCTACCTAAATGTCTACCTCAGTCTACCGGCCTCTTACAGAAGGATAGGACGTCGGTTATCCCTTAGAGCGATAAGGGAACTTTTAACCCTCTGGCTGCTCCTCGTGACTTGTTCGTTCGTTCTCGATTCCATATCTTTGTGTAGGGCTCGGGCAATGATTTTACATTCAAAACACTTCACTTCCCAACAGGAATTATTGCCAGAGCCCTACACAAAGCTAAGGAAATCAAAGGAAGAAGCATCTCAGAACCACAAACCAAAAATGAAAATATCCTACTCATAGCACCATCATCGGACCTAACTCACCTCCTAACCAAGAAATTAAAACCCATAGGCATCACAGTAATATCAGACAAAGGACGATTAATACGCGACTTCACAAATAACAGACAAAATCCCACTCAACCCGACAGTATCCTATACAAAATTAATTATTCAGTTATTCAGTTATTTACTTATTTACTTATTCAATTGTTTATTTACTTATTTACTTAATTACTTATTTACTTATTATTATACCGGGTCAGCGGGTATAGCAGTCACTTCGACATGATCCACATACACACCAGATAAGTTTCCAAATTCTGTTTGAACGCTGGGCGACTAAATGAAAAACAAACACGGGTCAGCAAATTCAATTTGTTTGTTTACAGGCGCGCGTGAAATGATTCCATTAAACCCTCTGTTGCGTTTCTACGACTTTGGGCTCTCTCTCTCTCTTTCTCTCTATTTATCTATCTCTCTCCATATCTGTCTGTCTCTCTCTCAGTCTATATATGCACAGTGAACACACACACACACACACACACACACACACACATATATATATATATATATATATATATATATATATATATATTTTAATGAAATGGCAAGCTTGTTGTGACAAAGCTTTTTGTCAATCTTCTCTCTCTTTCGTAAGGAGACTTTGCCTTCCATAGGCAGGAGTCTGAGTAAATCGCCGTATGCCATAATATATAAGTAGGCCTAGTCGAAAGCCAAAACGCGTTTTCGCACCTCCTGGTGCTTCTTCAGTGGCAATTGAAGTAATGGAGATTCCATGAATATCAGCAACTTTTATATATATATATATACATAAGTATATATATATACATATGTATATATAATTATATATATATATACATATATATATATACATATATATATATATATAAATATATATATATATATGCATATATATATATATAAATATATATATATTTGGGTAAAGTCTTTCTCGTAAACAATTCCTATTAAATGCTAAAGCACAAGTGGCGTCAATGATTTTAAGAGAACATTTCTCTAACTCTCTGTATTTCCTTTTCTCTTCATAATTCAAACTCTGAAGGAAATAGTAAAAGGCTTCAGAATGTTGATTCATTTTACCGACAGCTGTTTCAACCATTACAAATGGTCATCTTCAGGGTAATACAATACATCAATACAAACATAGGTATATAAGGCCGAGTAAAAACGGCAGGGAGAGGTCACTCGTAAGGTGGGAATCTGTCTACCTTACCGAGACGGAAAGGGTAACCGGGGCAACTTCCCGATGTGGGATTACGTCTCGGAAGTCTGGACACAATCCCCATGTGGGATTTTGTCCCGTGGTGACGGTCTGTATTTTCTATTGGAGGGGAGGACATAATCAGATGAAATCTGTACATTTAAGATAGGCTTTTGTAAAGCGATGCTCACTGCCTCAGCTACTACTAAGCTTCCATAATTGTTATCATGGTGGATGATTGTTGTATCCCTTATGAGATCTACTAGGGGCGCCCCTAGTAGATCTCATAAGGGATACAACAAAATAAATCAACATTCTGAAGCCTTTTACTATTTCCCTCAGAGTTTGAATTATGAAGAGAAAAGGAAATACAGAGAGTTAGAGAAATGTTCTCTTAAAATCATTGACGCCACTTGTGCTTTAGCATTTAATAAGAATATATATATATATATATATATATATGTATATATATATGTATATATATATATGTATATATATATGTATATATATATATACATATATATGTATATATATATATGTATATATATATATATTATACATATATATGGAGGTGAGGTGGCAAAATGAAACGTTAAGGCTAGAGTATGGAGCCTTAACGTTTCATTTTGCCACCTCACCTCCATATTTGTCTGTCTTTACATACACACACACACACACACACACACACACACACACACATATATATATATATATATATATATATATATATATATATATATATATATATATATATCATACGTCAGAGATTGCAGAGTTGTAAGACACGCCTCTCGACTCCCGTTACAAACAACGAGAAGATTTGTGTCCAAGAGGACGATAAGAAAGACGCCCTATAAGGATGGCGACGACTCCCTTTGTGATTGAAGACAGAAAACGGGTCACTTTCGACTTCCACTGTTATTCCTCCAACTATTCTCCTGGAATCCTTTACCAGCCCTAATACTGGTGCGATGTTCCCGCGAATAAAGCACTGGTTATTGCCAAAAAAGGCAGTCCACCATGGCTATCTCCGTTACGATACAGCTAAGGACAAATAAAACTGACACGGTAGTAGCGTTGGTACAAAGCAAACATACGATTCCTCTGGTTGTGCACGTGTCAGGTTCAAATGTCCGCCACTATGTTCCTCTTCCGAATTCAAACTTATTGTACTGTACTTGCTCGTCGACAAATTTGGGATTCGATCCAATTTCTTCGCACGGCAACTTTGCTACTCATACTAAATTAAATAAGAAGTCTCGAAATGAAGGTGATGAGGTTTCTATTGTGTGTGTGTGTGTGCGTGTGTTTGTGTGTGTGTGTGTGTATGTGCGTGTGTGTGCGTGTGTGTGCGTACGTGTGTATTCACCTTGGTCTTTGGATCACGTGTTGGACTCGTGATCGACAGCTATTTCCCTCCCGAAAGAGAGCTCAGAGCTTGTATGACCGATCTATGGGTAATACTATGACCTTTCACACACACTCACACACCCAACTCCCCGCCCACGAGAGTCAGAGTAACGACCCGAGGCACAGCGATACCGAAATAATTTCGGACCTGGGCAGGATTCGAACTGGGTACTGCGAGCTCTATCGTACTTCCCAGTCCAGCGCTCTACCAACTGTGCCACCGAGTCTGTAGTGTGTGTGTGCGTGCGTGCGTGTGTGTGTGTATGTGTGTGCGTGTGTGTATGTGCTTGTGTACGTTCGTGTGTGCTTGCGTACGTTCGTGTGTGCCTGTGTAAACACTAGAATGCCTGTATTTATGTGTATGTGTTGCGTATGCGCAGGTGTGTCAATATCTATAAAAGCAAAAACGTCAATGTCAATATTTACCCTAGTGACGTAAGTGGTATCGGACGCAACACATCCCACCTTGCGACAGTGCAGTTTGACGCTGAATTGTTCTACCACACTTAGTCTTGTGGTGCCATATATGTTGACAATAGTAAGAATTTACCTATCTGGGATCGTTTTTGATCTACAGCCAACTCATTAGGTTTGCCCGTGAGTGTGATCTTTCAAGGTCGCTTTAGGTCAAAACTTGTCCCTATGTCCTGTGCAAACTCACGTGTGGCTTCCTATATGCTGATGGTATAGAACTCATTGTCTGCAACCCTTTTTAACCCATTCAACTCCGATGACAAGATGTCTTGTCATTTGGTCAAATAAAACAAAAAATCATAATAAAACAACAAAATGTTTGATGATCAAACAGCACCAGAAAAATATGACGTCATCAGTCCTCCTCCTCGAGGAGGACTGATGACGTCATATTTTTCTGGTGCTGTTTGATCATCAAACATTTTGTTGTTTTATTATGATTTTTTGTTTTATTTGACCAAATGACAAGACATCTTGTCATCGGAGTTGAATGGGTTGAAAAAAAAAAAAGGTCCTCGATAGTGTTGTAACCCAGAGATTTGACCCTTCAGAGTTATTCAAGGTAAAAAGTCTTTATGCCAGATAAAAATCCAAATACGTATAACATTGTGTTCCAATCAAATAGTGCGCAACCCTTTTTGAGTTGTAGTAAACAATATGCTACTCAGACCGTTGACTTCGTAACATTTGACTTTATGGTAAGCTGGCTCCAGCTAGTGAGGCACACTAAAACATTCGAATGTGTTCTTCTGCTCGTTTATTATCTAATGATTTGGTTGGAGCAGGGCTGACTACCTATCAGTAGGGAGAAGTACTGTACTGGGTGAGGACACTTACTTCTGGGCGTCAGTACACACTCGCCAATCTCAGCAGGTAACTTGGTCAGATTGAAATGGCCTTCCAAGCCAAACGACACTGCTGGGTGTTGGGCACGATAAACGTTTGGATAACTAGCCAATAATCTCCCAGAGCCACAATCACGTGACCCAGCCTAGGCGGCGTGGGGGCGGAGCCAATTCTCTGAGCGACCCACGCCTGGTACTGCATGGGTTTGAGAAAGTCCGCTTGTGTCAGCCCACGCGGCATCAGATAGAACAAGGGTTGCCGTGAAAGCTCGAAACAAAGGTCACATGAAAATACGCGTGGGGAGCGGCGCCAAACCTCACTACAACTTCACTAATCTTCAAAAATGATTGATATTTCACTATAGGTAAGGCTAGGGTTATAACTGAGACAAGGGTTAAAAATAATAATGAATGTAGTTTGAAGTAAATTGGAAAATGTTTGAGTAAATTGAGCCAAATGAATATGTGCATATTTTTCCACATCAATAATCCTGATTCAGACCACATTCCTTCATCGGATCATTTTGCTGCCAACAAACAATGAAAAAACAAACAAACAAAAAAACAGACAAATTTAACCAAACCCAATATCTCGTACTGGAACAGTCTACGACTGTTTGTTAACATGCATCCTAATGCTCTGTCTAACATTGAACAAAGATGAAATTCTTCAGGTCGCCGGACATCACTCACTGAGCAAAGGTATCATGTAAAGTACAAGTGTTTACGTTCACAAAGCCTGACCAAACTCTAAGTAGCAAACCTGAAAAGCGTTCAACGATGTCATTTCCATGGGGCGCCTAATTAAATGAGTGTGAGTAAATATTAGGTGTGGATGCGCGTGCATGTGTGTTTAGGAAAGGTGCGTCTATGTGTGTGTGTGTGTGTGTGTGTGTGTGTGTGTGTGTGTGTGTGTGTGTGTGTGTGTGTGTGTGTGTGTGTGTGTGTGTGTGTGTGTGTGTGTGTGTGTGGATGCGCGTGCACGTGTGTTTAGAAAAGGTGCGTCTATATTCACCTTGGTCTTAGGATCACGTGTTGGACTCGTGATCGACAGCTATTTCCCTCCAGAAAGAGAGCTCAGAGCTCGTGTGTGTGTGTGTGTGTGTGTGTGTGTGTGTGTGTGTGTGTGTGTGTGTGTGTGTGTGTGTGTGTGTGTGTGTGTGTGTACATGAAATTCATCCTGGTTTTGAATCACTTGTTGGAATCATGATAGACTTATCAGAGCTGATAGCTAAGGCTCATTCAATGTGTGTTTGTGTGTATTTCGTGTGTGCATGTGTGTGGGTTCGCGTTCACTTGTTGACAAGCGCATCTGAAAATGAAAATTTGACTCTAGCTTCAAGGAGCATTGCCAATATCCTGTTTGTTTCTAACTTTTTCTCCACGTCTTACTACCCCGCCATTCTTCTCCCATCCCCTCTCTTTTCATCTTTGCTTTATTCTCTCTTCCTCTTCTTCCTTCCTTCATCTCTTTTATTATTATTATTATTATTATTATTATTATTATTATTATTATTATTATTATTATTATTATTATTATTATTATTATTATTATTATTATTATTATTATTATTATCATTATTATTATTATTATTATTATTATTATTATTATTATTATTATTATTATTATTATTATTATTATTATTATTATTATTATTATTATTATTATTATTATTATTATTATTATTATTATTATCTCCCTTTATTTTCATTCTTTTCACACACAAATCCTTTTCTATACTCCCTCTACACTTTTTAACATTTTAACGAAAGGAAGTTTCTCTTTTTCATCACACTCTTTCCTGCCTCGACACCTTCAATTTGGATTCTTCCTCATTTTCTTCATTGTTTCTCTCTTTTTTCTCTTTTCTTTCTTCTTTTAGACATCATATTCTATTTTGATTTATTTTACTCTTTTATTTTCATGACCTTCCTACCTCCAACGAAAACCTTTCCATGAAGTGAAGAAACTCATCCGACATAGGCCTGAACAAAGGCTGTCAAAACATGAATTGAGATCGAAATTCTTGAAATGGGATGAGACAGAAAAATTCAACAGTTCCTTCTCATGTATGACATTATCTGCAGTATATATCATTTTCTAGTTCATCATAATCAGTTATATATATATATATATATATATATATATATATATATATATGTGTGTGTGTGTGTGTGTGTGTGTGTATATATACATATATATGCGAATAAATCACAAAAACACGATTCACAAAATAAAATGCAAGGTGACCGAACGTTTTCGTCTATCTAAGGCATTTTGAAAATGTTTTAGACGTTTTCGTGTATTCAAGACATTTAAAAATGTCTTAAATAGACGAAAACGTTCTGTCACCTTTCATTTTATTTTCCAAGTGGTTTTATCACACACACACACACACACACACACACACACACACACACACACACACACACACACACACACACACACACACACACACACACACACATATATATATATATATATATATATATATATATATATATATATACATATATATATATATATATATACATCAACAAATGGTACCACAGGCCTCCTTCCCCAGTAGTAGGCGAAGGTGAGATTTTACCTTGTCTTACCGTGCCCAAATGTCCACAGCTTACAGGGAAGATGCGAAGGTTCTGAACAGAATTATTCATCGGGACACAAGACCCAAAAGTGAGAATGATAAAGTTCGTCTCTTCATATATTGCCGCAACCAAAAAACAGCTACACTTTTAATTACAAATAACCCTTCTCGCCCCGAAGGTCCCGCTTGCACCAACGTAGTATACAAAATTTCCTGCCCCCTAGAGGACTGTACGCCTCTTGACTGCTACGTTGGCCAAACGAGAACGACATTGTCGAGAAGAATGTCTTCCCACTTGTTAAGTGGAGGCCCCAGATTACACCTACTCGAAAGACACAACACACATATCACTAAAAAACTTTTAGAAGACAACACCGTCATTCTCGCCAAGGAATCAGAAGGGTCTAGACTTTTCTTTCTGGAAGCACTTATCATAAGAGACTTACAACCTACTATCAACAGACAAATGGAAGCCTCTACCATACTCCCAGCATGAAGTTCCTCTCTAGGACTAGTAGCCCTCTCAACCACAACAACACACCTTCCAATCACACCGACACCCAAGTCCCTCTCCGGCGTTCCGCCAGAGTCATAGAGAGGACACTTGGCCCTCAACGGACACTTGGGCAGCGCTGGACTTCTGAACTCCAGCGGACATTTGCCCCACAGTGACAAATTCCCCCGTCATCCCACACCTGTAATGTGACCCCCCTCCGTGTCTTATGTTGTGACCTCACCCAGAGCTTTCTTTCTATGTATATTAAGTCTTGTACTTTCTGTTTCTGTTACATTGAAAGTGCTAACTACGTTTAGCGAAACGTCTGTCCAGTATGTCTACTGAAAATTTAATTATTCCATCTGTCCTTTGACCAGAAATCTACGTTCAGAAGACTTGAAAGTCTACTCAAGAAACTTTGTAGCGCCGAATGCACAGTTGTTTTTAACAAAACACACACACACACACACACACACACACATACACACACACACACACATATATATATATATATATATATATACATATATATATATATGTATATACATATATATGTATATACATATATATATATGTATATACATATATATGTATATACATATATATATATTGTTGTGAAGGTTGGACAGATGAGTGAAAAGGTGGTAGAGAAATACGGGTTAGAGCGAGAACACTGTATTACTGACGTTTCGACTACAAGTCTTCTTCAGACTTCAGTAATACAGTGTTCTCGCTCTAACCCGTATTTCTCTACCACCTTTTCACACATATATATATCTGTATATACATATATATATGTATATACATATATATATGTATATACATATATATATGTATATATATATATATATACATATATATATATATGTATATATGTATATATGTATATATATATATATATATATATATATATATATATATATATATAGATAATATGATCTAGAGGTCTTAAGACTTATCTATACAACAAAATTTATGCATTAAAAAAAATAACAAAAGCAAAATACTCGTATATACATTAATTCTGACCAAAAGACTAATGTCCCGTACTTGACAAACACTCGAATTACATATCCATTTTTTTTTCTTGTTATCTGTGAGAGCAATTTGCTTTAGATTGTATGTGCCCATGGCCCTCTGGTCCCTTATAAACGAGGTGGGTGACCAAGGCAAAGAGGCACCCTTTGTTCCCTTTCTTTTCCTTCTCTCCTTTCCCCTATTCTTTCTCTCTTGTAAGAGGTAATGACGGCATAATCTTTATACAATTTTAGGGTCTTTAGAGACGCCGTATAATTGGAGACTAATTTTCACTCAAAGAAAAATGCTAACCATTCATATTCTATTACCGCCTCTCCACTACCCTCCTTAGATACTGTGCCATCTCTGATTCCACCTCTTCCGTGTGATGTTGTCCCCAAGGATAGATGAGCTGATAATCGACGACAAAATACAATCCTACCCTCTCTACTTCTCTCTCCTTTCCACCTTTCCCCTACCTTTACCCCAAAGATTTATTTTCTTTCCCTTACCTTTGCCCAACCGATTTCCTTCCTTACCCTTTCTTTCTTATTTGGTACTGTGCCATTTTTTACCCAACTCTATTGGACCCTCAACCACTCTCCGTACCCTTACGTCCTTTTCCTGTTTCTTCCCTACCCTTTACTTGATTTTCCTCTCCTCTCCTCTCTTCTCCCCTTCCCTCCATTTTCTTTCCCTGCCCTCCACTTCTCTTCTACCTCTTCATCAACCCACCATTTTCCTCCTTTCTCCCCTCTACCTCTTTCCCCCCCTCTCTCACATCTCCTCTGTTTACCTCTCCTCTCCTATCCCCTCCCCTTCACCTCTCCCCTCCACTTCCCCTCCCATCTCCTCTTCCCTCCCTTCTCCTCTCTCCTCTTGTCCCTTCTCTCTTTTATTTTCACATTCCACTCCCCTCCATTCCATTTCCCTCTTCTCTCCTCTCTCCTCTCCTCTCCTCTTCTTCCTCAATCCTTCTCTGCCCATCTCTCCCCTTCTTCCCCTCTCCCCTCCTCTCCCCTTCCCCTCTCCCCTCCTCTCCCCTTCCCTCAACCCTCCCCTCTTCCTCCCCTCCACTGCCCCTCCCATCTCCTCCTTCCTCCTTACCCCTCCCCTCTCCCATTCCTTCTCCTCTCCCCTTCCTTCCCTTCTCCCTTCCCCTTCTACTTTCCTTTATCCTTCCCTCCTCTCCTCTCCTCTCCTCTCTACTCCCTTTTCACCTGGCCTCTCCCTGCCCTATCCTCCTCTCCCCTCCACACCACTCCACTCCATTCCACCCCACTCCACTCCTCCCTCTCACCTCATCCTTCCTCCCCATCCCCTGCCTTCTCCATTCCCTTACCTTCACCCTTCACCTCCCCTTTCCCTTCCCTTCTACATTACCCCTCCACTTTCCTCTCCCTACTCTCGCGACCCCTCCTCTCATCTCCGCTACCTTCTTACCTGCCCTCTTCCTCTCCCTCCCCTACTCCCCCTCTTCCCTCTCCTTTCTTCTCCCCCACTCCTTTCACTTCCCTCCCACTTCCCACCCCTTTTTTTTCCTCCCAACTCCTGCACTCCCCGCTCCCTCCCCCTCCCCCTCCCCTCTCTATCTTCCCTCTCCCCTCCCTCCTCCCTTTCCCTTTACCCTCACCTTCTTTTTCCACTCCCCTCCCCTCTCCCTTCCCCTCAGGAAGGAAACTCGTTAATGAAGTGAGAGAGAGAGAGAGAGAGAGAGAGAGAGAGAGAGAGAGAGAGAGAACAAATGTAAAGGAGGGAAGGAAAGAAAGAGAGAGTTAGCAAGGAACGAGGGAGAGGAGGAAGAGGAGGAGGAGATTAAAGGTACAAAGAAATGAACAGGAAGTGAAGTGGGAAATAGATAAAGTGGTAAGGAATTAGGAAATATATACATATCAAGAAGAAAAATGAGATACCGACAGAAAGAGAAAGAAGGAAAATAAGGTAAGGAAGGGGAATGGTTAGGAAGAAAATAGGATGTAAGAGTGAATGTGGATAAGCTGAAAGAAGGAAGATGAAAAAAGGAAAAGAGAAATGGAGAAGATGAGAGAAAAAGAGAGAGAAGAGGGAATAGTAAATGCAAGAGAAGGAAGAGGAGAAAGGAAGAAAACAGAAGAGGATAGATGGAGTTATCTTCGGGAAACAACAGTGTCCTGTCAACACGTGGAGTTACCCTTCCCACCTTTACTTCATCCTTCTGTGGCGACCACTCCACAAAACGAATCACGAGATATAGGCTGACAACTG
Organism: Oratosquilla oratoria; assembly: GCF_046742065.1. Lineage (NCBI taxonomy): Eukaryota > Metazoa > Arthropoda > Malacostraca > Stomatopoda > Squillidae > Oratosquilla > Oratosquilla oratoria. The sequence goes on from NW_027467724.1 coordinate 58,487, forward strand.
ATTGGCATCCGAAACGAGCCGCGGACAACACCGCTGATTGGCTACTAGGACGAGCCGCTTTGCCGTCTTCAGTCGCTACTTTAATATTCGCTCCTGTCAGGGACGTACAGGTACGGCGGTCCATCAGGTCACAAAGCGATTGCTGACTGACCGTGGGGACTGCCACGTGATCCCGGAGCTCACTATATAAGCCATGTCTCTCACACAATAAAGTAGAGCGGATTGAGACACCAAGTCTTTCATTCCTCACCGCCTTCGATCACCCGACCACTTAGTCTGCCTGAGTAGCGCTCACTACATTGGTGACCCCGGTACAATGGACATGATCCCCAGCAACCTTTCGTCCACCACTTCCGCAGACTTCCCCCCCCCAACCAGTTCCAGCAGCGCAAATAAAACTCCCGACTTTCTCTACAATCAACGCGCATACTTAATTCCAGCGAGCAGAAGTACAGTTCCATCTCAAGAGTGTAAACAGCCAAAGCTCACGGGCCGACAACGTCTTAGCAGCCCTCTCAGACGAACTCAAAATTATGGGAAACCCAAGGTGACGCAGCCAGCAACCAACAGAAAGCCTCGACAGCTAGATATTCTTCGGGCATTAGGGCTCCTACGCCTCCCCAAATCCATCCAGCTGTCGTTTCCAACGCGGAGGAAATGGACGAGGATGCCCTTTAACTGTAAGTAAATCAACTAGCAGACGCTCTCATAGCTTCACCACGCCCATTAACATCATGCTTCCTGATTCCCAACTTCTATTCCATGATAACAAGGTCGACATCGCAGCAGCACACCGCCCACCATCGCGTACCCGGCAAGCACCGACACAACGATACCACGCCCCGCGGCCACATCCAGACCAGAAAAGGACCATGACGAAATTCATGAACCGGCTTGGTTACTACCACATCGTAATAAAGAAGGACGACTTACCTGCCTGATACCCAGAGAATTCTTCCCTGACGCCCCTACGAGCAACATCAGCAACCTAAGAGGTATCGTCAAAGAATTCGCCCCGTGCGAACAGACTTACAAGTCGCCAGAGCACCGATACGCTCCCCAAGGTTTACACACAACAAAGCATGTCTTTTTCCGCACTGACACACACCTACTCTACCCCGGCCCCTACGAAGTTATCCAGAGAAAGGATAAAGCGTTCCTACTACGTACAAAAGGCAGCAATGACTGTGTCTCCATCGACCGCCTCAAGCTTGCGTACCTACAAGACAACGACCCCCCTCCAGTACGACCCTCCAAGATGGGTCGTCCCCTTTCGTCCGCAACGGAAGATTCTCGCTGAGGGGGGACATTGTGGTGATCACGCCACAAAACAATTCACGAGACCCAGGCTAACTGCCGATTGGCCGCTGAGACGAGCCGCGGACAACGCCGCTGAGTGGCTACTAGGACGAACAGGCTTGCCGTCCTCAGTCGCTACTGTTCAAACCACAATAACCACGTGGCATAGAACGGGCGACTAGACCTGACGCGGCTATGACAGTGCGACCCTGCTTGATCCGACCTAACCTAATCCAGTGCAATTATGTAATTACGCACCACGGGTAACTACCCATGCGGTATGTATGTATGTATGTTTACATACATACATATATATATATATATATATATATATATATATATATATGTCGGTTAGTGGCCACATGTAAAATCAGTTCAGTTTTATCCTACAAATAAAGGAGACGAAGTCACCAAAACTCTTTTTTATCGTAGTAGCATCCTCCCTACATTGATGACCATTCGGAGCGACAATGGACCCATCTCCCGCTGCCACACCCGACACCACGCTGCCCGTTACCAACGCCGTCAACGCCGTCTTCTTAAAACCGCCACCTTTCTTCAGGGCCGACGCTTCCTCCTGGTTTAGCCGAGTGGAGATTCAGTTCCGCCTGCGGAAAATCAGCGCGCCCCAAACGAAGGCAGACTATGTTCTCAAGGTGATCCCTGAGGATGTATTTCCGCTCATCTCCCAATGGCTCGATCAACATGACGATGTCATTCAGTATGACGTTCTGAAGCATAACCTGCTTCATGAATTCACACCGTCAGCGGTCTCCAGAGTCGTAAAAAAACTCCAACTCTTCCAACATCCACTGGTGGACATTAAACCAGGTACAGCATACTTCTGGTACAGGCCGCCTCCCGCCCACAATCAACGGAATCAGCTGGAGCATCGATATGCTCCGTCAAATGTGACTCCTGCGCCTCCCAGCGCCCGTCCGATCCGTTCTTGGCAACGATGAGGACATGACCATCAACGAGGTTTCACGGAAGGCGGACCATCTCGCCGACTCCCACGCCGCTGCAGCAAGGTGCCAGGACGTCTATATTGCTAACGACGCCAAGGACGAAATCATCACCGCAGCAGCATCGCCAGCCAACAGCCGCCAACAACATCAACAACAACAACGATGCCGGACCATCGCCCTTCTACACCTGTGCTACTACCACACAAGATTCAGCGCCTTCGCCAAGAAATGCCAACCAGGATGTACCTGGACAGAAAACATCCTAAAAAGGCCACTGTCCATTACGGCGACCTCTACAAGAGCGATGGTTCTCTACATTAACGACAAGGCCTCGTTTTCTTGTCGACACCGGCGCTTGCAGGTCCATATTTCCTGCATCCGCTGCAGAACGCCGGGTCCCCAAGGACGTTGGCGTTAAGCTCGTCGTCGATAACGGCACTACCATAGCCACCTAAGGGTGGAAACGCCTGCACCTCACCTTTGGGAGTCGCCACTACTCCTGGAACTTCATCATGGCAGACGCCAAGACGCCCCTCCTCGGTGATGACTTTCTCGCTCATTATAGGTTACTGGTCGACGTCGCCAACAGCCGCCTGATCTGCGCAACTGCACCCGCCTCGACGCCCTTGTAAATCGCGCCACAGCCAACCACGGCCGCCGCCATTGATGATTGACGCTAGACTGCCCTACGCCCACCTACTCGCGGAATTCCCCGACGACTTTAGGCCTGAGCTGCGACTGATACCACAGACTCCAGCTAAACATGGCGTGTACCACTACATCAAGACGTCTGGACCCCCGGTATTTGCCAAATACCGCCGCCTATCGACCAAGAAACTTACCGTCGCCAAGAACACCTTCCAAGAGATGGAGAGACTAGGCCTCTGCTAAAAGGCCTCCAGCCCTTGGTCCTCCCCTCTCCACCTCCTCAAGAAGAACAACGGTTTCTGGCGCCCCTGTGGAGACTACTGGCGGCTGAACATGATGATGAAACCTGACCTCTGTCCACTCTAGAACATCGCCGACGTCACCACATGCATCAACGGCTCCGAGATATTTTCGACACTGGACCTCCTGAAGGGCTACTACCAGGTTTTGGTACATACAGATGACATCCCGAAGACCACCATCACCAACCCCTTCGAAACGTGCACCTTCAATTATTCCTGCTTCGGTTTGCGAAACTCAGCGCCTAATGGACGGCATCCTCGGTGACCCCGACTTCTGCGTCTGCTACGTCGATGATATCCTGGTATTCTCCAACTCGATTGACCATCATCTACACCTGCGAACCATCTTCGAGTGCCTCCAGGACAACTGCCTCGCCGTCTGTTTCGACAAATGCAACTTCGGAAAAAAGCACGCCCCAATTTTGGAACACTTCATCTCTCCTTACAGCGTTCGTACGCCCCTGCAGGATAAAGTCACCGCAGTCGACAAGTTTCCCAAACCCACCACCATCAAAGTCCTGCAGGAATTTATTGTGATGGTCAGCTTCTACCTGTTTCCTCCCGGCTATCATGGATATCCCTTAGCCTCCGGACAGCCATCAATGACGACCTCAACGTGTCTCCAGAAGAGATTGTCCTCGGCCCACTCCTCGTCGTGCCCACAGAATTCTCCCCCCTCCCCCCAACAGGATTCTCCCGAGATCCTACAGCAGCTGCGACGCACTATCGGAAAATTCGCTTCATGCGTGCCGACACACCACCGAGAGGACAAGGAATACCTCCCAAAACACCTCCACACCTCGACATACGTCTTCCTGAGGACGAACGTTCACACCATCACTCACCCGTCCCTACATTGGCCCCCATGTTGTCCTTGAACGGAAGGACAAGACCTTCCGCATCTCTGTCTCCGGCAGGCCAGAATGGGTTTCCATCAACCGCCTAAAACTGGCACACCTCGACACTCCGCCCACCAAATTCTCACGTGCAGGACGCCTTCTGAAGCCAAGACAATATTAAAAGGGGAATATTGTACAGACCACGATAACCACGTGGCATGGAACACGCGTTAGGTCACCCACAAGGCTAGACCTGACGCGCCTATGACAGTGCGACCCTGTTTAACCCGACCCAACCTAATCCAGTGCAATTATGTAATTACACACTACAGGTGACTACCCATATGTATCAGCTAGTGGCCGCATGTAAAATCAGTTCAGTTTTACCTTACAAATAAAGTAGACGAACTCACCAAACCTCTTTCTATTCTCACAGTAGCATTCTCGCTACTGTGAGGAACGCACAGGTACGGCGGCTCATCAGGTCACGAAGCGATCACTGATTGTCCGAGGGGACTGAAGCGTGATCCCGGAGCTCACTATATAAGCCATGTCTCTCGCACAATAAAGCAGAGTGGATTGAGGCAGTAAGTCGTTCATTCCTCACCGCCTTCGATCACCCGACCACATAGTCTACCTGAATAGCGCTCGCTACACTTCCCTTCATCCTTCACTTCTTCTTCACCCCTCCTCCCCTACTCTACCCTTTACTTTCTTTCTATTCCCTTCTTGTATATCCCTTTCCTTTCCTTCCTTCCCCTTTTCTGTCCTCCATTTCCTTTCACTATTTTCCCTTTGTCTCATTTTCCTTCCCTTTCTTCCCCTCTCTCCTCCCTTTCCTTCCCCTATTCCTCTTCTCTTTCTTTCTCTTCCCCTCCCTTTCTTCCTTCCTTTCCCTTCCCTTCCCTTCCCTTCTCTTTCCTTCCCTCCATTTCCCTTCCTTTCCCTTCCTTTCCCTTCCCCCTGACTTCCTTTTCCTTCCCTTACCTTCCCTTCCTTTCCCTTTCCTTCTCTTCCTCTCCTCTTTCCTTCCTTCCTATCCCTTTCCCTCTCCTTCCTTCCTTTCGTTCCTTCTCTTCTCACCTTCCCTCCCCTTACTTTTCTCTACCTTACCTTCACCTCCCCTTCCTCCCTTCCCTCTCTTGCCTCCCTTTCTTTTTCCCTTAGCACATTTTCCCTCCTCTTCTTTCCCTCCCCACAACCATCCTCTCCCTCACTTTCCTCTCTTTCCTCCCTATCCCTTTTCTTGTCCTCTCTGCCTTCACCTTCCATCTCCTCCTCCCTCAATCCTTTTCCTTTCCCTCCATTTTTCCGCTCTCCTTTCTTTCCCTCCCTTCCCGTCATCTCCAGTCTCTTCCTTTCCCTTCCTCTCCTCTACTCTTTTTCCCTTTCCTGCCTCCCTCCTCTTTTCCACTCCTTCTCCATCCCTTCACGAAACAAGATCCGAAAAAGGCGAATATGAAGGAGGAAGAGGAGACAAAAGAGCAGAGGAGGTTGAGGAGAGAAAAAGAGCAGAAGTCGGAGGAAAAGAGGAAGAAAGCAAAAGAGGAGATGGAGTGATTGGTTGGGGGAGGGGAGTGATTGGTTGGGGGAGGGGAGTGATCTGGGAAAAGTTTGGGAAAACAATTTTAAGTCGGGGGTGAAAATGAAGCTATGCCAATAGTTTCAAACGACTTACCTATCCTTGTCGTCTGCTTCAACAATCCCATCACACACACACACACACCACTTCCCACCAACATCATCCCCAGGATCACCGCAGTCGCTACTCCAACATTCATCAGAGCTAAGGTCCTAATAAACAAGATTCGCCGTCGGGAACACAACCATCACCACTTATACTGCGGATCACGTTGTTACAATGTAAGTGACCCCCACTAAAATAGGACGCTATATTAGGTCGGGGTAAGATGCTGGGATACAACGGGGAGAATCTTAGTAAGTTGTTTGCATAATCGGAGAAAGGACAAATGGTCTTCAATGTCTCAAAGTGCAGTGTCTTAAACGTGATTACACAACCCAGTTAACAGGTATAGCTTAGATAACGCCAGAAAACAGATTGTGAAAAGGACTCAGAAGTGTTAGTGAGTCCAGACCTTAAATCCAGGAAACAGTTCATTAGTGCCAGGAATAGGGCTAATAGGACATTAGGTTTTATTACTAGGACGGTTTTGGTCTCCGTCCGTCTTCACTACAATTTCTCTTTTGTTTTGCTCGGTTAACTATCATCATGATTACCCTAGTGATCCCCAGACCTTTGGCAAGGGCGCATTTGAGGATCGAGAAACGACGTAGACAGAAACATATATGAAATATACATGATGGAAATACTGGAGCACTAGAGATATAGTTATCGGGTCACGCCATGACCAGGACAAGACTGCAGGAGGGGTCACGACTTTTAAGAATGTTCAGGAATGACTGAGTCCTCTTGGACATCGGGAAGCAATCTGCTTGAGGCCGAACGAATCCGTTCACCAACGGAGGGCGAGGAGGCGCCTGGACGGACGAAATGGAGTCTTGATCGAGACCAGGTTCAACAGCTCTGCGTGTGTATGTGCTATTCACTACGGTGTTGGATCATGCGTCGTGCTCGTGATTGACAGCAATTACCCTCCCGGATGAGACCTCAGAACTCATACATGGCTTGAGTGAAAACTTGCAGTGCAGCAATGGTGAAACATTTGCTCTTGGCAAGACTCGAACCCGGACCGCTGAATTAGCTGTTAATTGCGGTGCCTCCACAAGATCGAGTCGGGTGTTGTGTGTGTGTGTGTGTGTGTGTGTGTGTGTGTGTGTGTGTGTGTGTGTGTGTGTGTGTGTGTGTGTGTGTGTGAGAGAGAGAGAGATTCACTACCATGGTCTTGAATCACGTGTTGAACTTGCAATATACGGTACAAATATTACCTTACCGGATGACAGTTTCAGTGATCAAATATTCCGATCTATGAGATATACCAAGGCTTTACTTACCCCACATATCAATCTCCTTCCTTCAGGGGGACAGTAACGGTTCGTAATTACATTCTCTTATGCATTGAGAGAGAGAAAAAGAGAGATAGAGAGGGAGAGAGAAAGAAAATAAGAGAGACGGAGAGAATGAGGGACATCGAGAGAAACGGAGAAAAATAATGAGAAAGAGACAGAAAGAGAATGAAAAACAGGGAAAGAAAGATGAATAGATTAATAGATAGATAGAGAGAGAGAGAGAGGGGGGGTAGAGAGACATAAGAGCATAAGAATGAAGGAGACTGCAAGAGACCATAAGGCCTACACTAGGCAGCCAAGACAGACAAGCAGACATACACACACATACACACACACACACGCGCACACACACACACACACACACACACACACACACACACACACACACACACACACACACACACACACACACACACACACACACACACACACACACACACACACACACACACACACACACACACACACACACACACACACACACACACACACACACACACACACACATACACACACTCACACACACACACACACACACACACTCACACACACACACACACACACACACACACTCACACACACACACACACACACACACACACACGCACGCGCACACACACACACACACACACACACACACACACACACACACACACACACACGCACGCACACACACACACACACACACACACACACACACACACACACACACACACACTCACACACACACACACACACACACACACACACACACACACACACACACACGCACACACACACACACACGCACGCACACGCACGCACACACATACACACACACACACACACACACACACACACACACACACACACACACACACACACACACACACACACACACACACACACACACACACACACACACACACACACACACACACACACACACACACACACACACGTATACATATGTGGAGTGAGATATCATTGTGGACCCAAGAGTGGAGTCTTCTTGCATCTCCCCTTCTCATTCATTCCCACTCTCACTTTCACCTTCTACCACTACAAAGAGAGAGAGAGAGAGAGAGAGAGAGAGAGAGAGAGAGAGAGAGAGAGAGAGAGAGAGAGAGAGAGAGAGAGAGAGAGAGAGAGAGAGAGAGAGAGAGAGAGAGAGAGAGAGAGAGAGAGAGAGAGAGAGAGAGAGAGAGAGAGAGAGAGAGAGAGAGAGAGAGAGAGAGAGAGAGAGATAGAGAGAGAGGGAGAGAGAAACATCTTTCACACCTGTAATGGATTCGCATTGAATGACACAGCCACACACACACACACACACACACCCCATCCCTGGCTGTCCAAGGAGCGGTTTTCAATAACGTCCTCCTCCGGGGCTCTTTATGAACAAAAGATTACTGAAACTACTCTGTTTTGTGGCCATTCCTAGGCTAGAGTATTGCAATGTTGCGTGGACTGTCGGCGGCACTAAAACCACATTTCTTTTTTCGTTCCTTTGTGGACTGTTATAAGTTTACTTTATAGGACTTCATATATTGGTTCTACTGACAATGTTGCTATCATACAATGGTGGCTTAAACTCTAGATTGTTACGTTTTGAAATGAATCAACGTTATATATTCTTATGTTACGGTGTTTTCCTATGATGTGTCTTCGTAAGAGGACACGCCACCCCTCGAGTATAGGGTACTTTTAACAACAAAATACGATAGTGCGACTTTAACAAATGGGGCTCGTTTCTAACAATTAGGATTTCTAATGGATTTTGTCTCCCTCCCCTCTCTCTTTCTCTCTCTCTCTCTCTCTCTCTCTCTCTCTCTCTCTCTCTCTCTCTCTCTCTCTCTCTCTCACACACACACACACACACACACACACACACACACACACACACACACACACACACACACACACACACACACACACACACACACACACACACACACACACACACACACACACACACACACACACACACACACACA